>NC_052067.1:100899218-101200329 GCF_015852505.1 Tachyglossus aculeatus | reverse complement strand
GCCAAACCTTTACCCAAACCAGGAGGGGGGAGCCTTTTTTTCCCCACCAGAGAGGAACAAAGAGAGGCAGACAAGGCAGGTCGGGGCTCCATCAGGGTGGGCTAATGCACACACGGCCAACTGGGTCTTCCTTCCCCAGTTCCCCCAAGGCCACAACTGGAAATCACGTGCGGTATATGTTGCCAACTTGTACTTCCCAAGCGCTTAGTACAGTGCTCTGCACACAGTAAGTGCTCAATAAATACGATTGATTGATTGACCAGGGGTGAGGGGAGAAACTTCCATTCAATCAGTCACTCCATCCTATGTACTGAGCACGTACTGTGTGCAGAGCGCTGTTCTAATCAATCAATCGTATTTATTGAGCGCTTACTGTGTGCAGAGCACTGGACTGAGCGCTTGGGAAGTACAAGTTGGCAACATATAGAGACAGTCCCTACCCAACAGTGGGCTCACAGTCTAGCGCTTGGGAAAGGACAATCCAGCAATAAAGACGCACAATCCCTGCTCACAATGAGCTCACAGTCTAGAGGGAGCTAGACTGGTGAAATAATAATAATGATAAATAATAATGGCACTTATTAAGCGCTTACTATCAATCAATCAATCGTATTTATTGAGCGCTTACTGTGTGCAGAGCACTGTACTAAGCGCTTGGGAAGTACAAGTTGGCAACATATAGAGACAGTCCCTACCCAACAGTGGGCTCACAGTCTAAAAGGTCTACTATGTGCAAAGCACTGTTCTAAGCGCTGGGGAGGTTACAAGGTGATCAGGTTGTCCCACGGTGGGGGGGCTCACAGTCTTCATCCCCATTTTACAGACGAGGGACCCGAAGCCCAGAGAAGTGAAGCGACTTGCCCAAAGTCACCCAGCAGTGGTGGAGCCGGGATCTGAACCCATGACCTCTGACTCCAAAGCCCGGGCTCTTTCCACTGAGCCACGCTAAGGTAAACTTTCTGTCTCCCCCTTTTAGACTGTGAGCCCACCGTTGGGTAGGGACTGTCTCTATCTGTTGCCAACTTGGACTTCCCAAGCGCTTAGTACAGTGCTCTGCACACAGTAAGCGCTCAATAAATACGATTGATTGATTGACTGATTCTCACCTAAAACCCTGGTGTCCCAGAGAGGGGATGGAAGGGGTGGGGGGACCTGCTTGGGGGAGGAGGGCTGGAAAGGCTGGGGGAGACCCCTGGGGTGCAGAAGGCGGACGAGATCTCCTGGAATTCTTTCCAGCCTCCCGCTGCGGAGGTGAGAGAAGGAAAAGGGGAAGGGGCAGCGAGGAAGGTGGGCACTAAGGGTGGGATGCAGAGGCCAGGAGGCCTTCCTGTACTAAGCCCCCCTTTCCCTCTGCTCCCCCTCCCCATCGCCCCGACTCCCTCCCTCTGCTTTACCCTCCTCCCCGCCCCACAGTACTTGTGTATATATGTATATATATATATATATATATAGTACACAGTTGTTAGTCTACTTATTTCATTAATAATGTGTATATATCTACAATTCTGCAATATCTACAATATATATCGATAATATATACCTACAATATATCCCCCTCGTCCCCCTCTCCATCCCCCCCATCTTACCTCCTTCCCTTCCCCACAGCACCTGTATATATGTATATATGTTTGTACATATTTATTACTCTATTTATTTATTTATTTTACTTGTACATATCTATTCTATTTATTTTATTTTGTTAGTATGTTCGGTTTTGTTCTCTGTCTCCCCCTTCTAGACTGTGAGCCCACTGTTGGGTAGGGACTGTCTCTATATGTTGCCAATTTGTACTTCCCAAGCGCTTAGTACAGTGCTCTGCACATAGTAAGCGCTCAATAAATATGACTGATGATGATGATAATTCTATTTATTTATCCTGATACCACTAAGGCTTGTCTACTTGTTTTGATGCCTGTCTCCCCCCTTCTAGGCTGTGAGCCCGTTGTGGGCAGGGACTGTCTCTGTTTCCAAGCACTTGGTACACTGCTCTGCACACGGTGAGCGCTCAATAAATACGACAATGAATAAGCGCTTAGTACAGTGCTCTGCACATAGTAAGCGCTCAATAAATACGATTGATGATGATGATGATGATAATGAATGAATGAGGGGGTGGGAGGGGAGAAGGTGGAGGAGACTGTGAGCCTGTTACTGGGCAGGGATTGCCTCTATTTGCTGCTGAATTGTACTTTCCAAGCGCTTAGTGCAGTGCTCTGCACACAGTAAGGTTCAATAAATAATAATAATAATAATAATTTTGGTATTTGTTAAGCGCTATGTGCAAAGCACTGTTCTAAATACAATTGAATGAGTGAATGAGGGGGTGGGAGGGGAGAAGGTGGAGACTGTGAGCCCGTTACTGGGCAGGGATTGCCTCTGCTGCTGAATTGTTCTTTCCAAGCGCTTAGTACAGTGCTCTGCACACAGTAAGTGCCCAAGCGCTTAATACAGTGCTCTGCACACAGTAAGCGCTCAATAATTACGACTGAATGAATGAATACGGCTGAGTAAATGAGGGGGTGGGAAGGGAGAAGGTGGAGTACACTGTGAACCCGTTGTTGAGTAGGCATTGCCTCTGCTGCTGAATTGTACTTTCCAAGCGCTTAGTACAGTGCTGTGCACACAGTAAGTGCCCAAGCGCTTATTACAGTGCTCTGCACACAGTAAGCGCTCAATAATTACGACTGAATGAATGAATAAGATGGAATAAATGAGGGGGTGGGAAGGGAGAAGGTGGACTACACTGTGAACCCGTTGTTGAGTAGGCATTGCCTCTGCTGCTGAATTGTACTTTCCAAGCGCTTAGTACAGTGCTCTGCACACAGTAAGTGCCCAAGCGCTTAATACAGTGCTCTGCACACAGTAAGCGCTCAATAATTACGACTGAATGAATGAATACAGCTGAGTAAATGAGGGGGTGGGAAGGGAGAAGGTGGAGTACACTGTGAATCCGTCGTTGAGTAGGCATTGCCTCTGCTGCTGAATTGTACTTTCCAAGCACTTAGTACAGTGCTGTGCACACAGTAAGTGCCCAAGCGCTTAATACAGTGCTCTGCACACAGTAAGCGCTCAATAATTACGACTGAATGAATGAATACGACGGAATAAATGAGGGGGTGGGAAGGGAGAAGGTGGACTACACTGTGAACCCGTTGTTGAGTAGGCATTGCCTCTGCTGCTGAATTGTACTTTCCAAGCGCTTAGTACAGTGCTCTGCACACAGTAAGTGCCCAAGCGCTTAATACAGTGCTCTGCACACAGTAAGCGCTCAATAATTACGACTGAATGAATGAATACGGCTGAGTAAATGGGGTGGGAAGGGAGAAGGTGGAATACACTGTGAACCTGTTGAGTAGGCATTGCCTCTGCTGCTGAATTGTACTTTCCAAGCGCTTAGTACAGTGCTGTGCACACAGTAAGCGCTCAAGACATACGGTTGAATGAGTGAACTGTCTCTGCTGCTGAATTGTACTTCCCAAGCGCTTAGTCCAGTGCTCTACACACAGTAAGCGCTCAACAGACTGAATGAATGAATTGCCTCTATTTGCCGCTGAACTGTACTTTCCAAGTGCTTAGTCCAGTGCTCTGCACACAGTAAGCGCTCAAAGATACGAATAAATGAATGATCTTTAATTTGCTGCTGAATTGTACTTTCCAAGTGCTTAGTCCAGTGCTCCGCACACAGTAAGCGCTCAATAAATACGACTGAATGAATGAACTGTCTCTGCTGCTGAATTGTACTTTCCAAGCACTTAGTCCAGTGCTGTGCACACAGTAAGCGCTCAATAAATACGACTGAATGAGGGGGTGGGAGGGGAGAAGGTGGAGGAGACTATGAGCCCAATGTTGGGTGTAGGCAGTGTCTCTGCTGCTGACTTGTACTTCCCAAGCGCTTAGTCCAGTGCTCTGCACACAGTAAGTGCTCAATAAATAGAATGAATGAATTGCCTCTATCTGCTCCTGACTTGTACTTCCCAAGCACTTAGTCCAGTGCTCTGCACACAGTAAGCACTCAAGACATACGGTTGAATGAATGAATTATCTCTATTTGCTGCTGAATTGTACTATCCAATCGCTTAGTCCAGCGTCCTGCACACAGAAAGCGCTCAATAAATACAATTGAATGAATTAATCATCTCTATTTGCTGCTGAATTGTACTTCCCAAGCGCTTGGTCCAGTGCTCTGCACACAGTAAGCGCTCAATAAATACAATCGAATGAATGAATCGTCTCCATTTGCTGCTGAATTGTACTTCCCAAGCGCTTGGTCCAGTGCTCTGCACACAGTAAGTGCTCAATAAATAGATTGAGTGAATGAATTACCTCTATCTGCTCCTGACTTGTACTTCCCAAGTGCTTAGTCCAGTGCTCTGCACACAGTAAGCACTCAAGACATACGATTGAATGAATGAATTATCTCTATTTGCCGCTGAATTGTACTATCCAATCGCTTAGTCCAGTGCCCTACACACAGTAAGCGCTCAATAAATACGATCGAATGAATTGTGTATTTGCTGCTGAACTGTACTTTCCAAGCGCTTAGTCCAGTGCTCTGCACACAGTAAGCACTCCAGACATATGATTGAATGAATGAATTATCTCTATTTGCTGCTGAATTGTACTATCCAATCGCTTAGTCCAGTGCCCTACACACAGTAAGCGCTCAATAAATACAATCGAATGAATGAATCGTCTCTATTTACTGCTGAATTGTACTTCCCAAGCGCTTAGTCCAGTGCTCTGCACACAGTAAGTGCTCAATAAATAGACTGAGTGAATGAACTGCCTCTATCTGCTCCTGACTTGTACTTCCCAAGCGCTTAGTCCAGTGCTCTGCACACAGTAAGCACTCAAGACATACGATTGAATGAATGAATCATCTCTATTTGCTGCTGAATTGTACTATCCAATCGCTTAGTCCAGTGCCCTACACACAGTAAGCGCTCAATAAATACGATCGAATGAATTGTGTATTTGCTGCTGAACTGTACTTTCCAAGCGCTTAGTCCAGTGCTCTGCACACAGTAAGTGCTCAATATATAGACTGAGTGAATGAATTGCCTCTATCTGCTCCTGACTTATACTTCCCAAGCGCTTAGTCCAGTGCTCTGCACACAGTAAGCACTCCAGACATATGATTGAATGAATGAATTATCTCTATTTGCTGCTGAATTGTATCCAATCGCTTAGTCCACTGCCCTACACACAGTAAGCGCTCAATAAATATGATCGAATGAATGAATCGTCTCTATTTGCTGCTGAATTGTACTTCCCAAGCACTTAGTCCAGTGCTCTGCACAGAGTAAGTGCTCAATAAATAGACTGAGTGAATGCATTGCCTCTATCTGCTCCTGACTTGTACTTCCCAAGCGCTTAGTCCAGTGCTCTGCACACAACAAGCGCTCAAGAAATAGATTGAATGAATAGTCTCTATTTGCTGCTGAATTGTACTATCCAATCGCTTAGTCCAGTGCCCTGCACACAGTAAGTGCTCAAGACATACGACTGAATGAATTAATTATATTTGCTGCTGAATTGTACTTCCCAAGCGCTTAGTCTAGTGCTCTGCACGCAGTAAGCGCTCAAGAAATAGACTGAATGAATGGATTGTACTATCCAATCGCTTAGTCCAGTGCCCTGCACACAGTAAGTGCTCAAGAAATAGACTGAATGAATTGTCTCTATTTGCTGCTGAACTGTACTTTCCAAGCGCTTAGTCCAGTGCTCTGCACACAGTAAGCGCTCAATAAATACGACTGAGTGAATGAATTGTCTCTGCTGCTTAATTGTACTATCCAATCAATTAGCCCACTGCCCTGCACATAGTAAGCGCTCAGTAAATAGACTGAATGAATGAGTTGTCTCTATTTGCTGCAGAATTGTACTTTCCAAGCGCTTAGTCCAGTGCCCTGCACACAGTAAGTGCTCAAGACGAATGAATGAATGAATGAATGAATGAATGAATGAATGAATGAAGAGGGGGAGGGATGAAAGCAAAGATGGAAGAGAAGTGCAGGAGGGCCCAGTGCAATTGGGGTGAGGGTCTGAAGGGGGTCCTTGGGGCGGATACCTGCAGGATTGTCCTTCCCAAGCGCTTAGTACAGTGCTCTGCACACAGTAGGCGTTCAATGAATACTATTGATTGATTGATTGATGGGCGGGGAGGAGGACCAGGGGGGATGAAGGAGGAGGAGGAAGATGCATGCAAAAAATCAGCAGCCCGAGCAGGATGGCAGGGATGGCTTCCCGCCCTTAAGCCCCCTGGACTGAGCGCTCGTTCATTCATTCATTCATTCAGTCGCATTTAATGAGCGCTTACTGTGTGCAGAGTACTGTACTAAGCGTTTGGGAAGTCCAAATTGGCAACAGATAGAGACGGCCCCTACCCAACAGCGGGCTCACAGTCTAGCTGTTCGTACCTATTTAATTCATTCATTCATTCGCATTTATTGAGCGCTTACTGTGTGCAGAGCACTGTACTAGGCGCTTGGGAAGTCCAAATTGGCAACAGATAGAGACGGCCCCTACCCAACAGTGGGCTCACAGTCTAGATGTTTGTATATATTTCACTCATTCATTCATTCAATCGTATTTATAGAGCGCTTACTGTGTGCAGAGCACTGTACTAAGCGCTTGGAAAGTCCAAGTTGGCAACATATAGAGACGGCCCCTACCCAACAGCGGGCTCACAGTCTAGCTGTTTGTACCTATTTCATTCATTCATACTGAGCGCTTACTGTGTGCAGAGCACTGTACTAAGCGCTTGGGAAGTCCAAGGTGGCAACAGATAGAGACGGCCCCTACCCAACAGCGGGCTCAGTCTAGGTCTTTGTACATATTTCATTCATTCATTGATATTTATTGAGCGCTTACTGTGTGCAGGGTACTGTACTAAGCGCTTGGGAAGTCCAAATTGGCAACAGATAGAGACGGCCTCTACCCAACAGCGGGCTCACAGTCTAGCTGTTTGTACCTATTTCATTCATTCATATTTATTGAGCGCTTACTGTGTGCAGAGCACTGTACTAAGCGCTTGGGGAGTCCAAATTGGCAACAGATAGAGACGGCCCCTACCCAACAGCGGGCTCACAGTCTAGATGGTTGTACCTATTTCATTCATATTTATTGAGCGCTTACTGTGTGCAGAGCACTGTACTAAGCGCTTGGGAAGTCCAAATTGGCAACAGATAGAGACGGCCCCTACCCAACGGCGGGCTCACAGTCTAGCTGTTTGTACCTATTTCATTCATTCACATTTATTGAGCGCTTACTGTGTGCAGAGCACTGTACTAAGCGCTTGGGGAGTCCAAATTGGCAACAGATAGAGACGGCCCCTACCCAACGGCGGGCTCACAGTCTAGCTGTTTGTACCTATTTCATTCATTCACATTTATTGAGCGCTTACTGTGTGCAGAGCACTGTACTAAGCGCTTGGGGAGTCCAAATTGGCAACAGATAGAGACGGCCCCTACCCAACGGCGGGCTCACAGTCTAGCTGTTTGTACCTATTTCATTCATTCACATTTATTGGGCGCTTACTGTGTGCAGAGCACTGTACTAAGCGCTTGGGAAGTCCAAATTGGCAACAGATAGAGACGGCCCCTACCCAACAGCGGGCTCACAGTCTAGATGGTTGTACCTATTTCATTCATATTTATTGAGCGCTTACTGTGTGCAGAGCACTGTACTAAGCGCTTGGGAAGTCCAAATTGGCAACAGATACAGACGGCCCCTACCCAACAGCGGGCTCACAGTCTAGAATAGGGGGGGCCAGACAACAAAATAAAACACATTAGCACAATAAATAGGATAAAGAGCAGGAAGGGGCCCGGTGTGCCATCGTCCCCCTGCCCAGCGCTTCGCACCCCGTAAGCGCTCCTTTATGCCCAACCAATGCCCGGTATCAGGCCCAATCAATCAATCGTATTGATGGAGCGGTTGCTGTGTGCAGGGCACTGTACTAAGCGCTTGGGAAGTCCAAGTTGGCAACATAGAGAGACAGGCCCAGCCCACTCACCGTCGTAGTAGTAGCAGACTTTCTTCTTGCCGCCTCCCTGACTGTAGGCCATGGGGCCGGCTGGAGAGCTCCGGCTGCACCGGCTGGGCGAGGGGAACGGTCCTGGTGCCAGTCCCGGTGCCAGTCCCTATGCCAGTCCTGCAGCCAGTCCTGCAGCCAGTCCCTATGCAGCCAGTCCTGCAGCCAGTCCTGCAGCGCGGGGGACGCCCACCACTTGGTACGGTCCGGAGAGCGGGCGCGTGGGGGGGGAGGGGGGGCGGGCGGCGCGAACTGGCGACTCTGGCGGGGCGCCGAGAAACCCCCAAAACCCGCCCCGGCCCCCCGCGGGCCGGCCCACTCACCCGCCGCGGGGGGGGCTGGAAATTCAAACCGGACTTTTCCGGCCCACTCCCGCCCCCGAGGGCGATCCGATGCAAGACGAAGTTCCTATTAGAAACACAAAACAAGGGGAGAGAACGGGTGGGCTCGGACGCCCCGACAGCTAAGGCGGGAGGGGGTCCCACTTTCCGAACCCCCCCCCCCGCCCCGCGCCGTGCGGATTCCGGCGCCTGCGCACTGAGGCTCCCTCCCAACCGAAGCATCAATTGTCGAGCCCGCCGCCTGGAACGAACCATGTGCGGGCGTGGGGGGGGCCGGAGAGCACCATCCCGAGGAGAACTGGATGGGCCCTACTGAGCACGCGGTGGCCCACGTCAATCAATCAATAAATCAGTCGTATTTATTGAGCTCTTACTGTGTGCAGAGCACTGGACTAAGCGCTTGGGAAGTACAAGTTGGCGACATATAGAGACAGTCCCTACCCAACAATCAATCAATCAATCAATCGTATTTATTGAGCGCTTACGGTGTGCAGAGCACCGTACTAAGCGCTTGGGAAGTACAGGTTGGTGACATATAGAGACAGTCCCTACCCAACAATCAATCAATCAATCAATCGTATTTATTGAGCGCTTACTGTGTGCTGAGCACCGGACTAAGCGCTTGGGAAGTACAGTTTGGCAACATATAGAGACAGTCCCTACCCAACAATCAATCAATCGTATTTATTGAGAGCTTACTGTGTGCAGAGCACCATACTAAGTGCATGGGAAGTACAAGTTGGCAATATATAGAGACAGTCCCTACCCAACAATCAATCAATCAATCAATCAATCGTATTTATTGAGCGCTTACTGTGTGCAGAGCACCGTACTAAGCACTTGGGAAATACAGGTTGGTGACATATAGAGACAGTCCCTACCCAACAATCAATCAATCAATCAATCGTATTTATTGAGCGCTTACTGTGTGCTGAGCACCGGACTAAGCGCTTGGGAAGTACAGTTTGGCAACATATAGAGACAGTCCCTACCCAACAATCAATCAATCGTATTTATTGAGAGCTTACTGTGTGCAGAGCACCAGACTAAGCGCTTGGGAAGTACCAGTTGGCAACATATAGAGACAGTCCCTACCCAACAATCAATTAATCAATCAATCGTATTTATTGAGCACTTACTGTGTGCAGAGCACCGGACTAAGCACTTGGGAAGTACAAGTTGGCGACATATAGAGACAGTCCCTACCCAACAATCAATCAATCAATCATATTTATTGAGCACTTACTGTGTGCAGAGCACCGGACTAAGCGTTTAAGAAGGACAAGTTGGCAACATATAGAGACAGCCCCTACCCAACAGTGGGCTCACAGTCTAGAAGGGGGAGACAGAGAACAAAACCAAACATACAAACAAAATAAAATAAATAGAACAGATATGTACAAGTAAAATAAATAAATAAATAGAGTAATAAATATGTACAAACATATATACATATATACAGGTGCTGTGGGGAAGGGAAGGAACTGCTCCCTCCCTCTTGCCTCATTGCTCCCCTGATGAACCTTCCCCTGCTGCCTTTTTTCCATGAATAAATCTCCCAAACATTGGGTATTCCCCTCGCTCCCCCGAGCCACGCTAGCCCCCAACGACCACCTCCCAAGCAACGGGGATTGTCAAATCCTCAGGTCCAAAGATGGCTGCCGAAAGGACAAGTCGTCCAGGCGTCGGAGTGACAGGCCGTTCTGATCAATCAATCAATCAATCGCATTTACTGAGCGCTTACTGTGTGCAGAGCACCGTACTAAGCGCCTGGGAAGTACAAGTTGGCAACACATAGAGACGGTCCCTACCCAACAGTGGGCTCACAGTCTAGAAGGGGGAGACAGAGAACAAAGCCACACGTATTAACAAAATAAAATAAATAGAATAGATATGTACAAGTAAAATAAATAGAGTAATAAATATGTACAAACATATATACATATATACAGGTGCTGTGGGGAAGGGAAGGAGGTAAGACTACCTCTGAACCCCAGACGCGTTAATCCCGATCATTCTGGAACTGCCCGAAACAAGCGAGTTCGCTTGTGATTTTTGTTCGTTCGTTTCTTGTTTTTTTCCTTAATGGTATTTGTCTTCTAGACTGTGAGCCCACTGTTGGGTGGGGACTGTCTCTATATGTTGCCAATATGTACTTCCCAAGCGCTTAGTACAGTGCTCTGCACACAGTAAGTGCTCAATAAATACGATTGATTGATTGATTTGTTAAGCACTTTGTGCCAGGCACTGTCCTAAGCGTGGGGGTAGATGGATACGTTTCCCCCTTCTAGACTGTGTCTCCCCCTTCTAGACTGTGAGCCCACTGTTGGGTAGGGACCGTCTCTATATGTTGCCAATATGTACTTCCCAAGCGCTTAGTACAGTGCTCTGCACACAGTAAGTGCTCAATAAATACGATTGATTGATTGATTTGTTAAGCACTTTGTGCCAGGCACTGTCCTAAGCGTGGGGGTAGATGGATACGTTTCCCCCTTCTAGACTGTGTCTCCCCCTTCCAGACTGTGAGCCCACCGTTGGGTAGGGACCGTCTCTATATGTTGCCAACTTGGACTTCCCAAGCGCTTAGTACAGTGCTCTGCACACAGTAAGCGCTCAGTAAATACGATTGATTGATTGATACAGGGTCATCAGGTCGGACACAGTCCATGGCCCAGTTGGGACTGTAAACTGGATATGGGTGCCTGCTAATCCTGTTATACTCCCCCAAGAACTTAGTACAGTACAATAAAAATGATTGATTAGGGGGTCATAGTCTTCATCCCCATTTAACAGGCCCATATTCTATCCACTAGGCCACTCTGCTTCTCATCTTGTCAATACTGAATAGAAGTCCCTTCACTTCTCTGGGCATCGATTCTTCCTACTCTATCCTAATCCTCCTCGACCTCTCAGCTGTCTTCAGCACTGTGGACCATCCTCTTCTCCTCAACACGTTATTCATTCATTCAATCGTATTTATTGAGTGATGATGATGATGATAATGGCATTTGTTAAGCGCTTACTATGTGCAAAGCACTGTTCTAAAGGCTGGGGAGGTTACAAGGTGATCAGGTTATCCCACAGGGGGCTCACAGTCTTCATCCCCATTTTACAGATGAGGTAACTGAGGCACAGAGAAGTTAAGTGACTTGCCCAAAGTCACACAGCTGACAATTGGCAGAGTGGGGATTCGAACCCATGACCTCTGACTCCAAAGCCCTTGCTCTTTCCTCTGAGCCACGAGTGCTTACTGTGTGCAGAGCACTGTACTAAGCACTTGGGAAGTACAAGATGGAAACATATAGAGACGGTCCCTACCCAACAGCGGGCTCACAGTATCCAACCTTGGCTTCACAAACTCCGTCCACTCCTGGTTCTCCTCATCTCTCTGGCTGTTCATTCTCAGTCTCCTTCACGGGCTCCTCCTCCCCCTCCCATCCCCTAACCATAGGGGTTCCTCAAGGGTCAGTTCTGGGTCCCCTTCTGTTCTCCATCTATACTCACTCCCTTGGTGAACTCATAGCTCCCACGACTTCAACTATCATCTCTACGCTGATGACACCCAAATCTATATCCCCTGTTTTCTCTCCCTCCCTCCAGGCTCCTATCTCCTTCTGCCTTCAGGACATCTCTACTTGGATGTCCTCCTGCTACCTAAAACTCAATATGTCCAAGACAGAGCTCCTTATCTTCCCTCCCAAACCCCGTCTTCTCCCTGACTTTCCCGTAACTGTGGACGGCACTACCATCCTTCCCATCTCACAAGCCCGCAACCTTGGTGTCATCCTTGACTCCGCTCTCTCATTCACCCCACACATCCAATCTGTCACCAAAACCTGCCGGTCTCACCTCCACAGCATCGCCAAGATCCGGCCTTTCCTCTCCATCCAATGCACTACCTTGTTGGTACAATCTCTCATCCTATCCCGACTGGATTACTGCATTTCAGCCTTCTTTCTGATCTCCCAACCTCCTGTCTCTCCCCACTTCAGTCTATACTTCACTCTGCTGCCCGGATTATCTTTGTACAGAAACACTCTGGGCATGTCAGTCCCCTCTGCAAAAATCTCCAGTGGAAAAATCTCTATCAACCTTCTCATGGAGCAAAAAATCCTTACTCTTGGCTTCGAAGCTCTCCATCACCTCGCCTCCTCCTACCTCACCTCCCTTCTCTCCTTCTACAGCCCAGCCCGGACACTCCACTCCTCTGCCGCTAACCTCCTCACTGTGCCTCGTTATCTCCTGTCCGGCCGTCGACCTCTGGCCCACGTCCTAATAATAATAATGATGGCATTTATTAAGCTCTTACTATGTGCAAAGCACTGTTCTAAGCACCAACCTCAGTCCTGGAATGCCCTCCCTCTTCACATCCACCAATCTAGCTCTCTTCCCCCCTTCAAAGCCCTACTGAGAGCTTGCCTCCTCCAAGAGGCTTTCCCAGACTGAGCCCCCTTTTCCTTCCCTCCCCATAGCCCCTACTCCCTCCCTCTGCTCTACCCCCTTCCCCGCCCCATAGTACTTGTCTATATTTGTTTATATGTATTATTCTATTTATTTTATTAATGATGTGTATCTATAATTTTATTTATCTATTTTGATGCTATTGATACCTGTATATTTCTTTTGTTTTGCTGTCCGTCTCCCCCTTCTAGACTGTGAGCCCATTGTTGGGTGGGGATTGTCTCTGTCAGTTGCCAGATTGTACTTTCCAAGCCCTTAGTACAGTGCTCTGCGCACAGTAAGCGCTCAATAAATATGATTGAATGAATGAATGAATGAATAAAATGGAGATTGAGACTGTGAGCCCCCCATGAGACAGGGATTGTGTCCAACCCAATTTGCTTGCATCCACTGCAGTGCTTACTATAGTACCTGGCATTCATTCATTCAGTTGTATTGAGTGCCTACTGTGTGCAAAGCACTGTACTAAGCACTTGGGAGAGTACAGCATAACAACAGACACATTCCCTGCCCACAATGAGCTCACAGTCTCGAGCGGGAGGCAGGCACACATTAATATACATGCATACATACATACAGATATACATAAATAAATTACAGGTGTATACAAATGTACTGTGGGATTGGGAGGGAGGATGAATGAAGGGAGCAAGTAAGAGCGGTGCAGAAGGGAGTGGGACAAGAGGAGGGGGGCTTAATAATAATAATAATAATAATAATAATAGTATTTATTAAGTACTTACTATGTGCAAAGCACTGTTCTAACTGCTGGGGAGGTTACAAGGTGATCAGGTTGTCCCACGGGGGGCTCACAATCTTAATCCCTATTTTACAGTTGAGGTAACTGAGGCACAGAGAAGTTAAGTGACTTGCCCAAAGTCACACGGCTGATAATTGGCAGAGCTGGGATTTGAACCCATGACCTCTGACTCCAAAGCCCGGGCTCTTTCCACTGAGCCACGCTGCTTCTCTCAGGGAAGGCTTCTTGGAGGAGATGTACCTCTGATAAGGCTTTGACGTGGGGGAGAGCAATAAGGAGGGAGAGCGTTCCAAGCCAGAGGTAGATTGTGGGCGAGAGGTCGGCGATGAAGATTGAGGTACAGTGAGAAGGTTAGCATTAGAGGAATGAAATGTGCAGACTGGGTTGTAGTAGGAGAATATCGAGGTGAGGTAGGAGGGGGCAATTTGATTGAGTAAAGCCAGTGGTGAGGAGTTTTTGTTTGATGCATAGGTGGATGGATAACCATTGGAGTTTCTTGAGGAGTGGGGAAACATGATCTGAACGTTTTTGAAGAAAAATGATCCGGGCAGCAGAATGGAGTATGGACTGGAGTGGGCAGAGACAGGAGGCAGGGAGGACAGCAAGGAAGCTGATACAATAATCAAGGTGTATATATGTATATATGTTTGTACATATTTATTACTCTATTTTACTTGTACGTATCTATTCTATTTATTTTATTTTGTTAGTATGTTTGGTTTTGTTCTCTGTCTCCCCCTTTTAGACTGTGAGCCCACTGTTGGGTAGGGACTGTCTCTATATGTTGCCAATTTGTACTTCCCAAGCGCTTAGTACAGTGCTCTGCACATAGTAAGCGCTCAATAAATACGATTGATGATGATGATGAAGGTGGGATAGGTTAAGTGCTTGCATTAATGTGGTAGCAGCTTGGACGGAGAGGAAAGGTCTGATTTTGGCAATTTTGTGAAGGTAGAACTGGCAGGATTTAGTGATGGATTGAATAATGTGGGTTGAACTAGAGACAGGAGTCAAGGATAACGCCAAGGTTACAGGCTTGTGAGAAAGGAAGGATGGTGGTGCCGTCAACAGGTTTGGGAGTCAGAGGTCAAGGGTTCTAATCCCAGCTCTGCCACTTGTGAGCAGTGTGACTTTGGGCAAGCCACTTAGCGTCTCTGGGCCTCAGTTACCTCATCTGTAAAATAGGGATTAGGACTGTGAGCCCGACGTGGGACAACCTGATTATGTTGTATCTACCCTGGTACTTAGAACAGTGCTTGGCACATAATAAGTGCTTAACAAATACCATTATTATTATTTACAGTAATGGGAAAATGAGCAGGAGGATAAGGTTTGGGAATATAAGAAGTTCAGTTTTAGCCCTATTAAGTTTGAGGTGGCAGGAGGACATCCAGGTAGAGATGTCTTGAAGGCAGGAGGAAATGTGAGACTGCAGAGAAGGAGAGAAATCAGGGCTGGAGATGTAGATTTGGGAATCATCAGCATAGAGGTGGTAGTTGAAGCTGAGTGAACGAATGAATTTTCCAATGTAGTAATAATAATAATAATGTTGGTATTTGTTAAGTGCTTACTATGTGCCAAGCACTGTTCTAAGGGCTAAGGTAGATACAGAGTAATCAGGTTGTCCCACATGGGGCTTACAATTTTAATCACCATTTTACAGATGAGGGAACTGGGGCATAGAGAAGTTAACTGACTTGCCCAAAGTCACCCAGCAGATAAGTGGGGGAGCCAGGATTAGAACCCACGACCCCTGACTCCCAAGCCTGGGCTCTTTCCACTGAGCCATGCTGCTTCTCTGCCGCTTCCAAGAGAGTGGGTTTAGATGGAGAAAAGAAGGGAACCCAGAACTGAACCTTGAGGGACTCCCACACTTAGGGGATGGGAGACAGAGAAGGAGCCCAGGAAAGAGAGTGAGAATGAGAGGCCAGAGAGATAGAAGGAGAACCAGGAAAGGAGAGGACAGTGTCAGTGAAGCCAAGGTTGGATAATGTTTCCAGAAGGAGGGGGTGGTCAACAATATCAAAAGCAGCTGAGAGGTCAAGGAGGATTAGGATGGAGTAGAGGCCGTTGGATTTGGGGAGGAGGAGAGATCATTGGTGATCTTTGAAAGAGCGATTTCTGTGGAGTGAAGGGGACGGAAGCCAGATTGGAGGGGTTTAAAGAGAGAATTGGAGGAAAGGAACTTGAAGCAGCAGGTATAGACATTTTGCTCAAGGATTTTGGAGAGGAATGATAGGAGGGAGATGGGGCGATACCTGGAGGGAGCCGCGGGGACAGGGGAGGGTTTTTTGGGTGGATAAGGGAGACATGGGCATGTTTAAAAGCAGTGGGGAAGAAGCCATAGAAGAGTGAACAGTGGAAGATGGCAGTGAGGGAGGGAAGAAGGGGAGGGGGCAAGCATTATGATAAGGTGAGAAGGAATGGGGTCGGATGCACAGGTGGAGGGGGTGGATTTTGAGAGAAGGCAGGAGATCACCTCTAGAGAAAAGATGGGAGAGTTGAAGGGCCAGGAGATGGGAGGGCCTGGAGAGGGGCAGGGAAGATTTTCGAAAGATCATGCCTGATAGTGTCAATTTTTATTCATTCATTCGATCATATTTATTAAGAACTTCCTATGTGCAGAATTGTTGATGAAGTAGGTGGCTAGGTCATTGGGGGCAAAGGACGGGGGTTGTGGAGGGAAAGAGGGCCTGAGGAGGGAATTAAATGTCTGGAACAACTGATGAGGGTGATAGGCCCGGGTGTCAATAAGGGTGGAGAAATAGTTTTGCTGGTCAGAGAGGGCAGAGTTAAAGCACTCAGGGATACACTTGAAATGGATGAAGTTGGCCTGATGTCTATATTTTCACCAGTAATGCTCTGCACCTCGTGCACAGGAGCAAAGGAGGTGATCCAGGACTGAGGGTCAGTGGTATGAGATGGATAAAGGGATAACGGAGAAAGTGAGTTGAGTTCAGTTAAAAAAAGAAAAAGATGGTATTTGTTAAATGCTTACTAGGTGTCAGACACTGTACTAAGCGCTGGGGTGGATACAAACAAATTTAGTTGGATACAGTCCCTGTCCCATGTGGGGTTCCCAGTCTCAACCCCCATTTTATAGATGAGGTAACTGAGTCCCAGAGAAGTAAAGTGACTTGCCCAAGGTCACACAGCAGACAAGTGGCAGAGCTGGGATTAGAACCCATGACCTTCTGACCCCCAGGCCCGTGCTCTATCTACTACAAGAGCCTCAGTTTGGTCATCAAGTGAGAAGCAGCGTGGCTCAGTGGAAAAGAGCATGGGCTTTGGAGTCAGAGGTCATGGGTTCAAATCCCGGCTCCGCCAACTGTCAGCTGCGTGACTTTGGGCAAGTCACTTCACTTCTCTGTGCCTCAGTTCCCTCATCTGTAGAATGGGGATGAAGACTGTGAGCCCCCCGTGGGACAACCTGATCACCTTGTAACCTCCCCAGCGCTTAGAACAGTGCTTTGCACATAGTAAGCACTTAATAAACGCCATTATTACTATTATTATTATCAAGGGAAGGTAATTTGGGTAGGCGGGCTAAATGGAGCACGATAATGAGAAAATTGGACGGGGTCAAAAGATCGGAGGTCTCCGTGAGGGAACAGCACGGATTTGGGGGAGGAGAAGTGTGGGAGAGAAGGCAGGTGAAGAGGGATTCCAGAGTTGGTGAGAGTAGAGATTTAGCAGTGGTGAGAGATGATGAGATCTAATGTGTGCCCAATGTGATGAGTGGGCAAGGTGGGGTGGAGCAGGAGGTCAGTGGAGTGGAGAAGTAATTGAAGGCGGGCAGCGGAAGGGTCATCAGGAACATCTATGTGGATATTGAAGTCCTCAAGGATCAATGTGGACAAGGAGAAAGAGAGAAGTAAGTCTGTCTCCACCCCCCCCGCAGACTGTGAGCCCTTTGTGGGCAGGGATTGCCTCTCTTATTGCTGCATTGTACTTTCCAAGTGCTTAGTACAGTGTTCTGCACACGGTAAGCGCTCAATAAATAGGGTTGAATGAATGAACAGGTCGCGGATGAAGGGGAGCTCCCCCATGATGGAGCGGGGGTTCCACAGGCCACATTTGGCTGAGGCTGTGGGGAGGGGGCGTGGGGTAGGAAGGGGTTGAATGAGGATGAGCTGGCAGGGGCCAGTGTATGGAGAGGGGGATGAAGGATGGCGCTGGGACAGGATGGATGATGGGGATGGGATGGGGGAGAAAGGTGGGAAGGGGTTGGATGGGGTAGCACTGAGGCGGGGGCCAGCCTGTTGGGAAGGGGATGAATAATAATAATAATAATAATACCATTTATTAAGCACTTACTATGTGCAAAGCTCTTTTCTAAACGCTAGGGAGGTTACAAGGTGATTAGGTTGTCCCACGGGGGTGCTCACAGTCTTAATCCCCATTTTACAGATAAGGTAACTGAGGCACAGAAAAGTTAAGTGACTTGCCCAAAGTCACAAAGCTGACAATTGGTGGAGCTGGGATTTGAACCCATGACCTCTGACTCCAAAGCCCGTGCTCTTTCCACTGAGCCACGCTGCTTCTCAATAATAATAATAATAATAATAATGGCATTTTATGAAGCGCTTACTATGTGCAAAGCACTGTTCTAAGCGCTGGGGAAGTTACAAGGTAATCGGGTTGTCCCATGGGGGCTCACAGTTTTAATCACCATTTTACAGATGAGGTAACTGAGGCACAGAGAAGTTAAGTGACTTGCCCAAAGTCACACAGCTGACAATTTGTGGAGCCAGGACTTGAACCCGTAACCTCTGACTCCAAAGCCCGTGCTCTTTCCACTGAGCCATGCTGCTTCTCAATAATAATAATAATAATAATTGTGGTATTTGTTAAGCGCTTGCTGTGGGCCAGGCACTGTACTAAGCGCTGGGGTAGATAGAAGCAAATCGGGTTGAATACAGTCCCTGTCCCACACGGGGCAAACCCCATTTTACAGATGAGGTAACTGAGGCACAGAGAAGTGAAGGGACTTTTCCAAGGTCCCACAGCAGACAAGTGGTAGAGCTGGGATCTGGGCAGCGGGCACAGAGGAGGAAAGACCTGAGGCAGGGGAATGAAGGCACATTGTGAGGTTAAGGCGGAAGAGAATAATAATAATTATTATTATTATACTTATAATAAGGAATTTGTAAAGTGCTTATAATGCGTCAGGCACTGTTCTAAGTGCTGGGGTAGCTACAAGATAAAGAGAAAGAAGGTCTTGAGCTGCAACAGCTGATCCATAGCCCTAATGCACTCGGGCAGATTACTAGTAAAGTGTCTGGTACATTGTAAGCGCTGAACAAATACCACAATTATTATTGTCATTGTTATTATCATTATTCCTCTAGAAGGGGATGACTCAGCAGGTCCTGGCAGGAGGGGAAACCACAGAGAAGTAGCATAGCTTAGTGAAAAGAGCATGGGTTTGGGAGTCAGAAGTTGTGGGTTCTAATGTCGGCTCTGCCACTTAGCTGTGTGACTAAGTCACTTAAATTCTCTGTGCCTCAGTTCCCTCATCTGTAAAATGGGGGTTAGGACTGTGAGCCCTACGTGGGACAACCTGATTACCTTGTATCTACCCCAGCGCTTATAACAGTGGTTGGCACATCATAAGCACTTAATCAATCAATCAATCAATCGTATTTATTGAGCGCTTACTGTGTGCAGAGCACTGTACTAAGCGCTTGGGAAGTACAAGTGGGCAACATATAGAGACGGTCTCTACCCAACAGTGGGCTCACAGTCTAGGAGGGGGAGACAGAGAACAGAACAAAACAAAACATATTAACAAAATAAAATAAATAGAATAGATATGTACAAGTAAAAGAAATAAATAAACAGAGTAATAAATACGCACAAGCATATATACATATATACAGGTGCTGTGGGGAAGGGAAGGAGGTAAGGCTGGGGGATGGAGAGGGGGATGAGGGGGAGAGGCAGCAGCTGAACAAAAACCATCATTATTATTATGAGAAGCAGCAAGGCTCAATGGAAAGAGCACGGGTTTGGAGTCAGAGGTCATGGGTTCTGATCCCAGCTCTGCCACTTGTCAATCAATCAATCAATCAATCATATTTATTGAGCGCTTACTGTGTGCAGAGCACTGTACTAAGCGCTTGGGAAGTACAAATTGGCAACATATAGAGAGAGTCCCTACCCAACAGTGGGCTCACAGTCTAGAAGGGGGAGACAGAGAACAAAACCAAACATATGACTTTGGACAAGTCACTTAACTTCTCTGTGCCTCAGTTCCCTCATCTGTAAAATGGGGATTAGGACTGTGAGCCCTATGTGGGACAACCTGATTACCTTTCATCTCCCCCAGTGCTTAGAAAAGTGCTTGGCACATTGTAAGTGGTAACAAATACCATTATTATTAACTTCTCTGTGCCTCATTCATTCATTCATTCAGTTACCTCATCTGTAAAATGGGAATTAAGACTGTGAGCCCGGCGTGGGACAATCTGATTACCTTGTATCTACCCAGGTGCTTAGAACAGTGCTTGGCGCATTGTTAGCCCTTAACAAGTACCATCATCATCACAAGTTCTGAGCTGCGATAAGCGAGTCATTAAAGCTTTTTGGGGGGGAGGAATGGGCGACGTTGACACGTTGTTAACTCCTAGTAAGTCTCTGTCCCCCTTCTTTGGGTGGAGAAATTCTGGGCCCTTGCCCCCATTTTTGCTGGAAGTCTCAGCATCTCTTCTCTCCAAGGAGGCGATCCCAGGCCCCCCTCCCTTTGTTTCATTCATTCATTTATTCATTCGTAATTATTAAGCGCTTACTGCGGGCAGAACACCGTACTATGCGCTTGGGAAAGTCCAATACAGCAATAAAGAGTGACAGTCCTTGCTCACAAAGAGCTCACAGTCTGGGGGGCGGGGGAGGAGGGGAGACAGACATCCATACAAATAAACAGACATTCGTATAAATAAATAAAATGACAGATATGTACATAAATGCTGTGGGGCGGGGATGGGGGAGAGCAAAGGGAGCAAGTCAGGGCGACGCAGAAGGGAGTGGGAGAGGATGAAAAGTGGGGCTTAGTCAGGGAAGGCCTCTTGGAAGAGGTGGGCTTTCAGTTTTTAATTTTTTGTTCTCTCTGGCTCCAAGTGAGTCCTCCTGTGCGAAAGGAGGGGAGAGGAGAGGAGGGTCCGGAGGGTTGGACCTTCCTTCCTTCCTTCCTTCCTGGCAATGAACCCAGGCCCCCCGGCTGTGGGGAGAGGGAGGAAGGATAGGGGTGACTGACACATAGTAAGTGCTTAACACATACCACAATTAATCAGATTATTATTATCAAGCAGCCCAGACCCTAAATGATGCCAGCCAGTGTCTTGTCTGCTCTGTCATCTTGGGCAAGTCATTTCACTTCCCTGTGCCTCAGTTACCTCATCTGCAAAATGGGGGTTAATAATAATAATAATGTTGGTATTTGTTAAGCGCTTACTATGTGCAAAGCACTGTTCTACGCGCTGGGGTAGATACAAGGTAATCAGGTTGTCCCACGAGGGGCTCACAGTCTTCATCCCCATTTTACAGATGAGGGAACTGAGGCCCAGTGAAGTGACTTGCCCAAAGTCACACAGCTGACAAGTGGCGGAGCCGTGATTTGAACCCTCGGCCTCTGACTCTAAAGCCCGTGCTCTTTCCACTGAACCACACGGCTTCTGTGAGCCCCATGTGGGACAGAGACTTTGTCCAACCTGATCAGTTTGAATCTACCCCAGCGCTTAGAACAGTGCTTCACACAGAGTAAGTGCTTAACAAATACCATCATTATTATTATTATTGTTATTATTCTCTGGGCCTCAGTTACCTCACCTGTAAAATGGAAATTTCCAGATTAAGACTGTGAGCCCAATGTGGGAGAGGGACTGTGTCCAACCTGATCAGCTTGTATCTACCCCAGCACTTAGCGCCTAGCAGGGAATGTGTCTGCTTATTGTTATATTGTCCTCTCCTAAGCGTCTAGTACACCTCCCCAGCGCTTAGAAAGAGCGAGGGCTTGGGAATCAGAGGTCATGGGTTCGAATCCCGCCTCCCCCACGTGTCTGCTGTGTGACCTTGGGCAAGTCACTTCACTTCTCTGTGCCTGAGTTCCCTCATCTGTAAAATGGGGATTAAGACTGTGAGCCCCACATGGGACAACCTCATCTCTTTGTGTTCCCCCCAGTGCTTAGAATAGTGCTTTGCACATAGTAAGCGCTTAACAAATATCAACATTATTATTATTATAGTAAGCGCTTAATAAATGCTATCACTATTAGTACAGCGCTCTGCATACAATAAGGGCTCAATAAATACAACTGAATGAAAAACTCTTAACAAATCTTATTTTTAAAATCTAATTTTCACATGTCCCACAGTTTCACATGTTTCCCAACAGCTCTGGGAACCCTTTCTGATGCATCAGTCTAGGGTGGAAAACTAAATATGCACAATTTCATTTTATCCTGGTGCCGGCAATACTTAACCAGAGCTGAGAACCTGACGCGTTTCTCTTGTTTCCACCCTTATTCCAGCCCCACCCACATGAGGTCACGCATCCCTTTTAGCACCCACGTTTATCTATTTATTACCTATTTAATTGCTTCCCTTCCTACTTGTTTTGTCATTTAGATTGTGAATGTTTCACGGGTAGAAAATGTGGTCTTCTCCCTCTATGGTATGTTTTCAAAGTTTCAAGTGATGTAAATATATCTATCTCTATCAGTTGCATTACCACCCCTCCCTAAAAAACCCTGAAATGTCAGTCATCCTAAAAGACTACTTGAACTGGACTTGCAGGAGGAAAAAAAATCTGCTGATTTTCAGAACTGTGATAATAATGATGGCATTAAGCGCTTACTATGTGCAAAGCACTGTTCTAAGTGCTGGGGAGGTTACAAGGTGATCAGGTTGTCCCACGGGGGGGCTCATAGTCTTAATCCCCATTTTGCAGATGAGGTAACTGAGGCACAGAGAAGTTAAGTGACTTCACACAGTCACCCAGCTGACAAGTGGTGGATCCTGGATTTGAACCCGTGACCTCTGACTCCAAAGCCCGTGCTCTTTCCACTAAGCCAGTTAGTTTCCAGACCCAGACTTCTCATGTCTTTAAAATTAACCAAACAAGAAGAAAAAGAACATTTCCTCACCACACCAATCACCACACCAACTTCAGACATTTTCATTCATTCAAATGTATTTGTTGAGCGCTTTGCACAGAGGAGTGTACTGGATTCTCTGTAAGAGAACATCCTTCCAAAGCCATGCCCCCATCACCACACCAGTATCCCAGCAGAGTTACTCAAGTACTCAAGAGAGGCAGCGTGGCTCAGTGGAAAGAGCATGGGCTTTGGAGTCAGAGGTCATGGGTTCAAATACCTGCTCTGCCAATTATCAGCTGTGTGACTTTGGGCAAGTCACTTAACTTCTCTGGACTTCAGTGACCTCTTCTGTAAAATGGGGATTAAGACTTTGAGCCCCCTGTGGGACAACCTGATCACTTTGTAACCTCCCCAGTGCTTAGAACAGTGCTTTGCACATAGTAAGCGCTTAATAAATGCCATCAAAAAAAAAAGTAATGCAGTTTCCTATAAACACAGCACCACATTCTTCCAGTGGCACGCCCAGTAAATGCCTTCCCTCGACCTAGCAGGGTTAGAGAGGGACAAAGCCTGAAAGCCCCACATAGAGAACAAGCTTCCCACTGTTCCCCCAAGTTTCCCTTTTACCCCTTTCTATAATAATAATAATAATAATAATAATGGTATGTGTTAAGCAATTCCTACGTCAGGCACTGTACTAAGCACTGGGGTGGATGCAAGCAAATTGAGTTGGACACAGTTCTTGTCCCACGTTGGGCTCACAGTCTCAATCAAACGAGCAAGTTCATAATAAACAGAAGGAAACTGTATCATCATCAATCAATCGTATTTATTGAGTGCTTATTGTGTGCAGAGCACTGTACTAAGCGCTTCCAACCTGATTTGCTTGTATCCACCCCAGCGTTTAGTACAGTGCCTGGCACATTGTAAGCACTGAACAAATACTATTATTATTATCTCTCTGACCAGACCTGACCCTTCATCTAAGAGCGTACTAAGTGTACTGTACTAAGCGCTGGGGCAGATACAAGCAAATTGTGTCAGACACAGTCTCTGCCCCATGTGGGGCTCACAGTCTCAATCCCCATTTTACAAATGAGGTAACGGAAGCACAGAGAAGTGGAGCGACTTGCCCAAGGTCGCACAGCAGACAAGTGGCAGAGCCAGGATTAGAACCCATGACCCCATGACCCATGACCTTCTGACTCCCGGGCCAATGCTTTATCCACTATGTCATGCTGCTTCTCTGGTTCTCAGTGTCCCATGCCCTCCCCAGTTGCACAACACAGACAGGTTTCCTTTCCTCCAGTGTCACTTTGGAGTGATCAGTCTCCCAGAGGAGGAAAGGAAACCATCCCTCACAACTCTGCTTAGCGCTTAGTACAGTGCTCGGCACACAGTAAGCGCTCAATAAATGTGATTGATGATGAACTCTGCTGAGCCATATCTCCTTCCCTTCCCTTCAAAGCCCTCCTAGACATTTACCTCCTCCAGGAAGCATTCCATGATTAACCGCCACCTTCCTGGCCTTGTTACCCTATCCCTTACGGTCAGTCAATCAATGGTATTTACTGAATGCTTACTGTAAACCTCCTTCCCTTTCCCACAGCACCTGTATATATGTATATATGTTTGCACATATTTATTACTCTATTTATTTATTTATTTTATTTGTACATATCTATTCTATTTATTTTATTTTGTTAGTATGTTTGGTTTTGTTCTCTGTCTCCCCCTTTTAGACTGTGAGCCCACTGTTGGGTAGGGACTGTCTCCATATGTTGCCAATTTGTACTTCCCAAGCGCTTAGTACAGTGCTCTGCACATAGTAAGCGCTCAATAAATACGATTGATGATGATGATGATGATGCAAGCAGAACACTATTAAGCACTTGGGAGAGTACAATGGAACAGAGACTACTGGTTTGGTGTCTAATTCCTCCCTATGTACTCTTTCTCAGTGCTTAGTACAGTGCTCTGCACATAGTAAGCACTTAATATATACTCTTTCTACTATAACTATTAATTAATTAATTCATTCAATCATATTTATTATCTAGAGTGTACTTATTTACTATATTGCTTATTTACATCTTTAGCCATTTCCCTAATTTATATTGTTCTTTCAGTAGTCTGCTAAACTAGTGTCCCATAATAATAATAATAATAATGATGGTACTAGTTGAGTGCTTACTATGTGCCAAGCACTGTTCTAAGCGCTGGGATAGATTAAAGGTAATCAGGTTGTCCCACATGGGGCTCACAGTCTTAATCCCCATTTTACAGATGAGGTAACTGAGGCACAGAGAAGCTAAGTGACTTGCCCAAAGTCTTACAGCTGACAAATGTGAGCTCTCCCCCTCGTCCCCCTCTCCATCCCCCCATCTTACCTCCTTCCCTTCCCCACAGCACCTGTATATATGTTTGTACATATTTATTACTCTATTTATTTATTTATTTATTTATTTATTTTACTTGTACATATCTATTCTATTTATTTTATTTTGTTAGTATGTTTGGTTTTGTTCTCTGTCTCCCCCTTTTAGACTGTGAGCCCACTGTTGGGTAGGGACTGTCTCTATATGTTGCCAATTTGTACTTCCCAAGCGCTTAGTACAGTGCTCTGCACATAGTAAGCGCTCAATAAATACGATTGATGATGATGAAATGGTGGAACCGGGATTAGAACCCACAACCTCTGACTCCCAAGCCCGTGCTCTTTCCACTAAGCCACGCTCCATCCTAGGACTTAGTCTGACAATAATATAGAGATGCTTGGAAGAACAATGTTTTAGTTATCCTTCTGGACATCCATCTTTGCAGTGTGAGAGTCAAGATGGCATATTGGTTTTAAGGGGCCAGTGGGTCATCCGCATGGAGATATTCTGGAGGCAAGAGTAGATAAAAGATTGGAAAGTAAATGAAGAGTCAGGGCTGGTCAGAGAGATAATAATAATAGTATTTGTTCAGTGCTTACAATGTGCCAGGCACTGTACTAAACGCTGGGGTGGATACAAGCAAATCAGGTTGGATACAGTTTCCTTCTGTTTATTATGAACTTGCTCGCTTAATAGAGACTGTGATGCCCACGTAGGACAAGGACTGTGTCCAACTCAACTTGCTTGTATCCACCCCAGTGCTTAGTACAGTGTCTGGCACATAGTTTAGCACTTAACAAATATAATCATCATCATTAATAGTATTATCTCTGTGACCAGTTCTGACTCTTCACCTATTTTCCAATTTTTTATCTGATTATTATTATTTGTATTATTCAAGTTTAAATAGTTGCCTTCATCCTGGGGGTGGGATTTGGGGAGTAGCATTTGTGTGTTTGCCCCATCCATACACTTAATGAGTTTATCATCTCTCTGGTATGTATAGACCTTTTTTATCTGTCAAAGTTTGTTTCCTGCTCCACTTGCACTTCTGCCTCCTTTTAATCTATCAATCAATATTTATTGAGTACTTACTGTATGTAGAGCACTGTACTAAGCACTTGGGGGAGTGTAATACAGTAGAGTGGGTAGATGCAATCCCTGCACACATGGGGTAGATAATAATAATAATAATAATAATAATAATAATAATAATAATAATAATAACGGCATTTGTTAAGCACTTACTATGTGCAAAGCACTGTTCCAAGCGCTGGGGTAGATACAAGGTCATCAGGTTGTCCCACGTGGGGCTCACAGTCTTAATCTCCATTTTACAGATGAGGTAACTGAGGCACAGAGAAGTTGGGTGATTTGCCCAAAGTCACACAGCTGACAAGCGGCGGAGCCGGGATTATGATCTCTTACTCCCAAGCCCGTGCTCTTTCCATTGTGCCATGCTGCATCTCTTGAAACAGGTAGATCCTCAGGGTAGATCTAGTGGAGGTGTCAGTTTCCCTTTTGTCAATCAATCAGACCCAGCCAAGCCCTGTCATAGCCTTCTCTTTTGAACAGTCTCTTCTTTTTAACCAGAAAAATACATTTTTCCAAAAACTCCTACTCTATTTTGGAGGATGAAATCTGAAAAGTACTCACATCTGCTCAAATTTATTTTAAAAACCACAATTTCTGACATTGTACATTAGATTAATGTGAGGAATGTTAATAGGGTTAGTTCAATGTAATTTCAATATTTTTTATGCTTTGCATACCTGAGATATGCTTAGGGTATTCCTTTAAGCAATTATTATGGGATCTCAGAAAGCAGGGATTGAAAGGACCTATTGGGCCGTTTAATTTACATATTCAACAAGGTTCTTATACCAAATTTCCAGCTACTTTATGCCTTAAGCAGTGGGATTTTTACAATTTTTGGTATTCCCTATTGCAACGGAAAATGTTCTATTCTCTTTTTTTAAGTTTTACTTAACTCATTTTCACTCTATTATCCTCATCCCTGTACCATTAAAGTCTTTCCTCACCCATTCAGACCTCTGACATGAAATCTTTGTTGGAATTGATTGGCTACAGGGAGCTGCAAAATAGATTATTTCATTCAAGGCATCCCAAATCCTCATACCGCATTCGTTTGAAACTTAAAGTTTGTTATTTTTCAATGATCAAAAAATTTTTATGAGAATCCCTTGGGTGTCATCCCTGAAGATAGAAAGATGCCTGCTAGAAAAATACTGTAAAAATAAACCAAAATATTTTTGGTTTCTAGTTTCATGCTGCTTCCCGTTGGTTTCACAATGGGGAACTCTCACACAGCTTGAAACCTCTGTCCAGAATGTATCTATTGTCGACAATACTAAGGACAAGGCAAAAGAGCCTCAGGGCTTTACATTATCATAGTATTTTTGCTGGGGGAAAAAAAAAGTAGTCCTTGAACTGATGAAAACCAGAAGTTAAAAATAACATTAGAGTTCTACTCAGGAGGTAGTGTACTGCTGTATCTATTTCTATAGAGATTGCACAATTCTTCTTTTACTTTAAGATAATAATAATAATGATGGCATTTATTAAGCGCTTACTATGTGCAAAGCACTGTTCTAAGCGCTGGGGAGGTTACAAGGTGATCAGGTTGTCCCACGGGTGGCTCACAGTCTTAATCCCCATTTTACAGATAAAGTAACTGAGGCACAGAGAAGTTAAATGACTTGTCCAAAGTCACACAGCTGACAATTGACAAATCCAGATTTGAACCCATGACCTCTGACTCCAAAGCCCGTGCTCTTTCCACTGAGCCATGCTGCTTCTCCGATGACTCCGACTGTAAGAAATCCGGACAAACATGCTACCAGGCTGTGGTTGAACTGCATGGGGATTTTGATTGCATGGGTTTCATGGTCTGGATAAATGACATCGGCTCATAGCTGGATTGGTGTCTACTGCCATGTTACCTTCAGGCATCGTTTTCTAAACCCCTAGCACTTCCCCCCCAATCCTGGGAGATGCCCTCCTTGCCCTGGAAAATGCTGCCTTTGGACTGGTTGCTGGGATTATGCTTGACAGTAAACACCATAAAACAAAACAACCAAACAAACGGTGTGGCTTCACAGTGGCACCGTGCTGGGACTTGGGGAAGGAAGAGATTCCCTCCTTTCTCACAAATATTCTTTTGTGCTTTTTCAGTAACACCCTCATGCAGGGAATACACTGGGCCCATATGGTCTTTATGACTCTAGTTCATTCATTCATTCAATCGTATTTATTGAGCACTTACTGTTTGCCGAGCGCTGTACTAAGCGCTTGGGAAGTACAAATCGGCAACAGTTAGAGATGGTTCCTACCCAACAACAGGCTCACAGTCGGAAGGGGGAGACAGACAATAAAACAAAACAAGTAGACAGGTGTCAGTACCATCAGAATAAATCAAATTATAGCTATATACACATCATTAATAAAATAGAGTAGTAAATATGTACAAATAGAGTAATAAATATGTACAAATATATGAAAGTGCTGTGGGAAGGGGAAGGAGGTAGGGTGGGGGGGCAATGGGGAGAGGAGGAGGAGGAGGGGGCTCAGTCTGAGAAGGCCTCCTGGAGGAGGTGAGCTCTCAGTAGGGCTTTGAAGGGAGGAAGAGAGCTATAGTCTTCCCTATACAGTCCTACACTGAAGGCATCAGCAGAAAGGAGACAGTGGGAGCCTACTTTTAGAGGTGTTGAACCATTACAAAAATATAAATGATAATAATAATAATAATTGCATTTCTTTAGTACTTACTATATGCCAAACCCTAGAGGAGGAATGGAGTCTAGTGTATAGGGCACAGGCCTCAGAGTCAGAAGGACCTGGATTGAAATTCTGGTCTGCCTCTTGTCTGCTGTGTGACCCGGGGCCAGTCACTTCCTTTCTCTGTGCCTCAGAAACCTCATCTGCAAAATGGGGATTAAGATTGTGGGCCCCATGGGGGACATGAACTGTGTCTAACCTGATTTGCTTGTATCTACCCCAGAGCTTAGTAGAGTGTCTGGCTTATCATAAGTGCCTAACAAATGCTATTTTAAAAAAACAACACTACGCTAAGTGCTGGAGTAGATACAAAATAATCAGGTTGGACACAGTGTCTGCCCCACCAGGGCTCCCAGTCAAAGAGGGAGTCAGGACAGGTGTTATATATCCACTGTTCAGAGAGGAAAGTGAGGCACAGAGAAGCCAAGAGAAGCAGTGTGGCCTAGTGGATAGAGCATAAATTTGGGAGACAGAGGACGTTCGTTCTAATCCTGGCTCCGCCACTTGTTCATTCATTCAATCATATTTATGGAGCACTTACTGTGTGCAGAACACTGTACTAGGCGCTTGGGAAGTACAAGTTGGCAACATATAGAGACGGCCCCTACCCAACAATGGGCTCACAGTCTAGAAGGGGGAGACAGACAACAAAACAGAACATGTAGACAGGTGTCCAAATCGTCAGAACAAATAGAATTAAAGCTATATGCACATCATTAATAAAGTAATAAATATGTACAGGTAAAATAAATAGAGTAATAAATCTGTACAAATATATATGCAAGTGCTGTGGGGAGGGGAAGGAGGTAGGGTGGGGGGGACGGGGAGTAGGAGAGGTAAAGGGGGCCTTAGTCTGGGAAGGCCTCCTGGGGGAGGTGAGTTCTCAGTAGGGCTTTGAAGGGAGGACGAGAGCTAACTTGGCTGATGTGTGGAGGGAGGGCATTCCAGGCCAGGGGAAGGACATGGGCTGGAGGTCGACGGTGGGACAGGCGAGGATGAGGTACAGTGAGGAGGTTAGCGGCAGAGGAGCGGAGGGCACGGGCTGGGCTGGAGAAGGAGAGAGGGGGGTGAGGTAGGAGGGGGCAAGGTGATGCAGAGTCTTGAAGCCGAGAGTGAGGAGTTTTTGCTTGATTCATAGGTTGACAGGCAGCCACTGGAGATTTTTGAAGAGGGGAGGAACATGCCCAGAGCGTTTCTGCACAAATGTGTGAACTTGGGCAGAACAATTCTTTTTGCCTCAGTTACTTCATCTGGAAAATGAGGATGAAGACTGTGAGCACCTCGTGGTACAACCTGATGACCTTGTATATACCCCAGCACTTAGAACAGTGGGTGACACACAGAGCGCATAACAAATACCATTATTATTATTATTGCTATTACCCAAAATTGCCCCACAGGCTGTGGCAGAGCCAGGACTAGAACCGGTTCTCCTGACTCCCACTCGTGTGTTATTTCTACCAGTACACACTACTTGCCACATTTACCTGTCACACATGAAAAAGCTTTGAAATCAAAGCCCATAAGCATAACATTCTGAGTCAGATGCCTGGTCCTTCTAGCCCAGGATTCTCCTTTCAACGTAGCATCAAGGGGACTGTATGGGTTCCCTCTGTCAGTCAATCGTACTTGTTGAGCACTCTCTGTGTTCAGAGCACTGTACTAAGTGCTGGACATCTAGAGAAGCAGCAAGGAGTCAATAGAACAGCCTTGGAGTCAGAAGGTCATGTGTTCTACTCCCAGCTCTGCTACTTGTCTGCTGTATGGCCTTGGGCAAGTCACATCACTTCTCTGTTGTCTCAGTGACTTCATCTGTAAAATGGGGATTGAGACTGTGAGTCCCGCAGTGGGACAACGACTGTGTCCAATCTGATTTGCTTGTATCCACTCCAGTGCTTAGTACAGTGCCTGGCACATAGTAAGCACTTAACAAAAACCATAATTATTATTACAATATACTGACCCATCCTCATGTGATTGGCCTTCTTCTATCCCAAACTTTTCTTATACTAGCCCAGCATGTTCCATCTAGTTTCTCAGTTTGATCATAAGTTTATTATTATGTATTATAAATTATTTATTCCATATTAATGTCTGCCTTTCCTTCTGGACTGTAAACTCACTGTGGGCAGGGAGAGTGTCTATCAACTCAGTTTTACTCTCCCAAGTGCTTAGTACAGTAGTCTGGACTGTAAACACTCGATAAATACCTTTGATGACGATGATGATTTAATTTACATTTTGATTAAGGACCACTGACTTGTTTGCTAAAATAAACAGGATGTGAGGTCATCCCTACGATGAGAAGCAGTGTGGCCTAATGGATAAAGCACGGATCTGAGAGTCAAAAGGTCATGGGTTTTGACTCTCCAGTGGCTACCAATCAATCTGCGCATCAGGCAGAAACTCCTCACCCTGGGCTTCAAGGCTGTCCATCCCCTCGCCCCCTCCTACCTCACCTCCCTTCTCTCCTTCTCCAGCCCAGCCCGCACCCTCTGCTCCTCCGCCACTAATTTCCTCACCGTACCTCATTCCCGCCTGTCCCGCCATCGACCCCCGGCCCACGTCATCCCCCGGGCCTGGAATGCCCTCCCTCTGCCCATCCGCCAAGCTAGCTCTCTTCCTCCCTTCAAGGCCCTGCTGAGAGCTCACCTCCTCCAGGAGGCCTTCCCAGACTGAGCCCCTTCCTTCCTCTCCCCCTCGTCCCCCTCTCCATCCCCCCATCTTACCTCCTTCCCTTCCCCACAGCACCTGTATATATGTATATGTTTGTACATATTTATTACTCTATTTATTTATTTATTTTACTTGTACATATCTATCCTATTTATTTTATTTTGTTAGTATGTTTGGTTTTGTTTTCTGTCTTCCCCTTTTAGACTGTGAGCTCACTGTTGGGTAGGGACTGTCTCTATATGTTGCCAATTTGTACTTCCCAAGCGCTTAGTACAGTGCTCTGCACATAGTAAGCGCTCAATAAATACGATTGATGATGATGATGGGTTCTAATCCCTTCTCCACCACTTGCCTGCTGTGTGAATTTGGGCAAGTCACTTAACTTCTCTGTGCCTCAGTTCCCTCATCTGTAAAGTGGGGATTGAGATTGCGAGCCCCACATGGGACAGGGGGCTGGTCAAGACTGTGAGCCCCCCATGAGACAACCTGATCACCTTGTAACCTCCCCAGCACTTAGAACAGTGCTTTGCACATAGTAAGCGCTTAATAAATGCCATCATTATTATTAGACTCTTGACTAGCACCTCGACTCCTTTTGCTCCTCAATTGTCAAGGGTCAATCAATCAATCATCATCATTATCATCATCAATCGTATTTATTGAGCGCTTACTATGTGCAGAACACTGTACTAAGCGCTTGGGAAGTACAAATTGGCAACATATAGAGACAGTCCCTACCCAACAGCGGGCTCACAGTCTAAAAGGGGGAGACAGAGAACAAAGCCAAACATACTAACAAAATAAAATAAATAGAATAGATATGTACAAATAAAATAAATAAATAAATAAATAGAGTAATAAATATGTACAAACATATATACATATATACAGGTGCTGTGGGGAAGGGAAGGAGGTAAGATGGGGGGGATGGAGAGAGGGACGAGGGGGAGAGGAAGGAAGGGGCTCAGTCTGGGAAGGCCTCCTGGAGAAGGTGGAATCAATGGTATTTACTGAGCACTTACTGTAGAAATAGCACTGTAATAAGTGCTTGGGAGAGTACAATACACAGTAAGCACTCAATAGATATGATTGAATGAATGAATAGGATACAGTAGAGTTGTTCCCTGCCCATGAGGAGCTTAGGGTCTAGAAGGGGAGACAGACATTGAAATAAATTAGGGATATGTACATAATTACTAAGGAACTGAGGGTGGGGTGAATACAAAGTGCCCAAAGGGTGTAGATTCAAGTGCCTAGATGATGCTGAAGGGAGAGAAAAGAGGTCCCTACTGATTTTTCAGCAGGCTTCTGCTCCTGATATTTTTTTATTATTAGCTTTGGAATTTCTTGGCCGGCACTCTTCACGGTCTTTTTTGGCTCACCTCATTTCCCCTTTGCCTCCTGAACTGTAACTAAGAAAGAATATAAAAAGTTTAAGAAATGCTATTATTGGGTTAGACTAGTGATCCATCCAGCCAAGTATCCTGTCTTTAGGACTTGTCTGTTCTTCCCACTAAGATTAGCTGTTCAGATTTTAAAAGTCGAATTTGCCCCTTAAATGGTCCAACTAAAGAGCTCTTTTACTTTGCTGGTTAGCCAGGTGGGGTTTCTCTCTGTCTAACTGTTTTTGTCTGTAGCAGCCATTTTGTCTTGGCCTCTACTTCACATTCAGTGTCTGGTAGAGTATTAGGATACTCTACCAAAGTATTCTAATACCCCTTTTAGTTTTTTCTCAACTAAGGTTCAAATTTTATAAAAGTTCAAAAATGGAATATCTTTGTGTTGGGATGTTTTTTGCTTTCTCCCTAATCAAGGATATCAAATTTAATCTTAGAATAGTTCTCTCACATATACACACTGCACCATGTCCTGCCCACTGCACAAAATAAAATCCAGAACTGTGTGGATTCTAGGACTAGTTGTTTGAGAAAACTCGTTGTTGGGTAGGGACCATCTCTAAATGTTGCCAACTTGTACTTCCCAAGCACTTAGTACAGTGCTCTGCACACAGTAAGTGCTTAATAAATATGATTGAATGAATGAAACAATCTTTAAGCATTTGCAAAACCTTACCTTCAGTTTTGTTCTATCCATCTTGACTTCCCAACTTCCCCAGTCTCATCTATCACTTTTCCTCATTCTGGTAGGTAGGCTGTAGAATAATCACTCATTCGATCGATCAATCAATTGTATTCACTGAATCAATCAGTCAATTATACTTATTGAACATTTACTGTGTGCACAGCACCGTACTAAGCACTTGTCAGAGAACAGAGCCGGTAGACACGTTCCCTGCCCACAACAAGCCTACAGTCTAGAGGGGGAGACAGACATTAATATAAATAAGTAATTTATACTATATAATAGATAAATATGTACATAAGTGCTATGTTTTGCTGTTTGGAATTCAATCCAAAGGGATTCCATGCAATTTCTCTTGCCAGGGCTTTGTCTCTCCTTTTCATTCATTCATTCACTCAACATATTTATGGAGCGCTTACTGTGTGCAGAGCACTGTACTAAGCGCTTGGGAGAATGGAATATAACAGATGCACTCCCTGTCCCAAACGAGTTTACGGTCTAGAGGGACTTGTCCAATGTCACACAGCAGAGAAGTGGTGGAGCCGGGATTAGAACCCTGGTCCTCTGCCTTCCAAGCCTGTGCTCTTTTCACTAAACCAAGCTGCTTCTCAACTTTGTAACTAAGATTTGTCAAACTCAAACTCACCATGACTTTCAGAAGCCCAAGAGGATAGATCCTTCCCCTAATAATACATGTAGTTTTAACTCATTCATTCATTCAATCCTATTTATTGAGCACTTACTGTGTGCAGAGCACTGTACTAAGCACTTGGGAAGTACAAATCTGCAAAGTATAGGGAAGGTCCCTACCCAACAGCGGGCTAGTTTTAATGAAATACTATATTAAGTACTTAGTAGTACTTACAAGCATTATACTAAGCACTGTGGTAAATACAAGATAATCAGGTTGGACACAGTCCCTGTCACAAAAGAGATTAGGAGAGAAGGTATTGAATCCCCATTTCAATCAATCAATCAATCAATCGTATTTATTGAGCGCTTACTATGTGCAGAGCACTGTACTAAGCGCTTGATGGGAAAACTGAAGTATAGAGGAGTGAAGTGATTTGCTCAAGGTCGCACTTCAGGAAGGTATTGGAACCAGAATTAGAACAAAATAGTCCAGGCCTAGGTCCTTCTACCCCCACCATACTGCTCCTTCCATCTCCCCCTTTATAAGAAAAGGACCCATTGATTTCGTGAGACAGCCTAACTTTTTCTTTAATGATGTTTGTTAAGTGCTGAGTATGTGCCAGGCACTGTACTAAACTTTGGGGTGATACAAGATAATCAGGTTGCATACAGTCCACATCCACATGAGGCTCAAAGTCTTAATCCTCATTTTATAGCTGAGGTAACTGAGGCACAGTGAAGTGAATTGCCCTAGGTCACACAGCAGTCAAGTGGTGGAGCTAGTATTGGAACCCAGGTCCTTCTAGCTCCCAGGCTCATGCTCTATCCACTATGTCACGTTGCTTCCTAAGAAAACAGTGTGAACTTATAATTATATCTTTGCTCTGCACATAGTAAGCACTCAGTGAATACCACTGATTGATCGAAGAGGAAGAAAGGAGTTCAAAGGTGCATAGAGGTATTCAGAAGAAATCCACCCTCTTCAAAGGTGCTTTAGGCTTCCTTAAATTGAGCAAATTCTTCTTTAAAGCAGAAATCACTGCTATTGAGCTGAATAAGCTTCTGCTTTTGCAGCTTTTCACAAATATTCGTAGCCAGAGCGCAACTTCTACTTTATGAAATAATCTGACGATTTTCTTTGAATTACTTCGGTAAAGGCGCATCTGCTGTATGACCTTGGAAAAGTCACCTAACTTCTCTGTCTCAATTACCTCGGGGATTAAGACTTTGAGTCCCATGTGGGATGTGAACTGTGTCCAACCTGAATAGCTTGTATCTTCCCTAGGGCTTAGTACAGTGCCTGGCACATAGTAAGTGCTTAACAAATAGCATTAAAAAATATAAAACCTGTCTAATTTCCATATCACGAACCAAGAGATTGAGTCTAATAAGAAGGTGGCTCACAATGCCAGTGATTCTAAACCTGAGAGGGTTTATTCATTCATTCAATTGTATTTATTGAGCACTTACTGTGTGCAGAGCACTGTAGTAAGCACTTATCCCTTTATACGAGTGACTCTGAGCTGCAGAGAATGACACACCAAGGCCACCTCTTTATTCCAGGATACTAAACTGAAGCAGATGATGCACAAAGGTTAGTCTTTTATTAGCGACACTCTGCTGATGGTGTGTGTTTTTCTTCCTGTCTTGACCCCTTACAAAGGAGCAGTGAGGAGGTGGAAGAAACTAATGGCTCAAATTGTCCCAGATACAAGAATGAACCTCTGAACTTTGTGGTTCTTTTCCCAGCTACCAGGGTGCGTCCAGTTGATGGGGTTCTGGGACATTGTTCATTCATATATTAATTCATTCAATACTATTTATTGAGGGGTTACTGCGTGCAGAACATTGTAATTAAAGTGCTTGGGAGAGAACAATACAACAATAAACAGACACATTCCCTGCCCATTCTGCTCAGGCTGTCTGCAGAAGCGTGTCTTAGTAGTAAGACCATGTGCCTGGGAGTCAGATGACCTGGGTTCTAATCCCGTCTCCACCACTTGTTTGACGTGTGACCTTGGATAAGTCACTACACTTCTCAGTTCCCTGTTCTGTAAAATGAAATACACACGTTCTTCCTTCTGCTTAGACTGTGAACCCCTTGTGATACAGGGGCTTTGTCTGATTTAAGTATATCATACCTACCCCAGTGCTTAGTATAGTACAGTGCAAAATAAGCATTTAGCAAATACCCCAGTTAAGTTCAGCTACTTTCTGTTGGCTGATGGATGTAGTAACAAGCAGATTGGAACAGTTACCAGCCTGTTACTGGAAACCAGATTTCTGTGTTCCCTATTTCAATTAGATACTTTGAAATCTGTAGGAATAATACACATGTAAGTAATCACATAAATGAAACCGGCCAGTAATGGCCAAGGTCCCTCTCGTCAACCCCCTCATCGTGCAAATGTCCACTGACTTTAATTAACTAAAAAACATTAGAGCCACAGAGCCAGCCAGCAAATAGCCGCCCAGCCATCCAGACTCCTCTCAATTTTGTTTAGTAGTAGGGTGGTTTGCTTTATAAAATAATTCGTTCTGAAGGGGATGTAATGCATGAGGGGAACTACATTAGTTTAAAATTGTTTTTAAATGGATATATGTTCGTGACAATCCCGAAGTGATTTCTAAGTAACCCCTTCCCTCCCAAACCCCAAGACCAGATCTGCTCTGAACATGCTCAGCTCCATCTCCTGGACAGGGGCCTAATCCAAACTCCCCTCTTGGTCTTGGAGCAGATATGGTCCAGAGCAGGCAGTCCAGCATCCTTTTCCCATTCTCACCCTGTTTGGCCACCATACAGAGGTATAGTGTAGCCTAATGGAAAGAACACAGGGCTGGGAATCAGAGGGCCTGCAGCCCTCTCAGCTAATCTCAGCTCTGCAGTTGCCTCCTGGGTGACCTTGAGCAAGTCACTTCACTTCTCTGTACCTCAACTTCCTCCTATGTAAAATGGTGTTTCAACACCTGTTCCCCCTCCTACTTGTACTGTGAGTCCAAATAGCAATAATAATAATAATTGTATTTGTTAAATGCTTACTATGTGCCAAGCACTGTTCTAAATACTGGGATAGATAGAAGGTAGTCAGGTTGGACAAGCCCGTGGTCCTTTTACTACACCAAACTTATTATCTTGTATGGCCTTGTGAGAGTCCCGTGGTCTAGTGGATAGGGCATGGGCTTTGGAGTCAGAAGGACCTGGGTTTTAATTCCTGCTCTGCCACTTCCCTGCTGTGCGACCTGGGACAAGTCACTTCACTTCTCTGTTCCTCTATGCCCTCATCTGTAAAATGGGGGTTAAGACTGTGAGCCCCCATGTGGGACATGGACTGGATCTAGCTTGATAAGCTTGTCTCTATCCTAGTGCTTAGTACAGTGTCTGGCACATGCTAAGCACTTAACAAATACCATTAAAAGAAAATTACAGTAATGATGAGGAGAAATCTTTTCACCCCCAGACCCCAATCAACCCTGCAGTTATTTCAGGACAGTTAAGAGAGAGTATCAAGATTCTGACCCTGAATCATAAGGCCCCGGAGATTCTTATTGAGTCATTAAAGGTGCCCTGTAGCAAAATTTCCCTAGGCATCATTTCTTCAAATCAGTATTGTCAGGAAGAGATCGACAGTGGCCAAGATGGTCTTTCCCAGGAGCCTCATGTCTTGGCTCAAGCAGGTAAAAATAGCATCAGATTTGCAAGCTGCATTTACTGGAAATTGGAGGAGCACTAAAGGTTTGATCCCGAACAAGGATATCACCAAGGCCTGTCATTTTTACAATACCCAAATTGGAGCAGCTAAGAATAAAGTTTATGATCTGGAAAGTTCAACTTCTTCAAATGAGGTGTTTTTGATAAGACACTAAAAGAAAAAGTCAAAGCAGAAATAAATCAGAGTCACTTTTTTTCTGGACAATCAAACAATGAGATCAGGTATTCTTGAATACACTAGGGTTTTCTCACTTCATTCAATAGTATTTATAGTGATTACTGTGTGCAGAGCATTTGTACTAAGTTCTTGGGAGAGTAGGATGCAACAATAAACAGTCACATTCCTGCTCACATTGAGCTTACAGTCTGAAGTGGGGAGACAGACAGCAATACAAATAAATAAAATTACAGATATGGACATAAGTGCTGTGGAGCTGGGAGGGGAGAAGAGTAAAGGGAGCAAAGTACGACAATGTAGAAGGGAGTGGGAGATGAGGAAAAGTGGAGCTTAGTCGGGAAGGCCTCTTGGAGAAGATGAGCCTTCAATAAGGCTTTGAAGTGGGGAAGAGTAATTGTGTAGTGGATTTGAGGAGGGAGGGAGTTCCAAGCCAGAGGTAGGACATGGGCCAGGGGTCACTGGCGAAACAGATGAGATGGAGGCACAGTGAGAAGGTTAGCACTAGAGGAGTGAAGTGGGCAGGCTGCATTGTAGGAGGTGAGATGCAAGGTGACGAAGGAGGAGGCAAGGTAGTGGACTGCTTTAAAGCCAATGGTGAGGAGTTTTTGTTTCATGTGGAGGTGGATGGGCAAACACTGGAGTTTTTTGAGGAGGGGGGTGACAAGTCCTGAATGTTTTTGTAGAAAAATGATCTGAGCAGTAGAGTGAAGTATGGACTGGAATGGGGAGCGACAGGAGGCTGGGAAGTCAACAAAGAGGCTGATGCAGTAATCCAGGTGGGCTAGGCTGAGTAATTGTATTAACACAGTAATACACTTAGAAACCATGTCTGCAGTCTCAATTACAATTACCCAGGAAATTTGGAAAAAAAGCACCACCCCTTGATATTGCCTCAATTGCCTAGACAGTGGAAGAAAACAATTTCCATTGGTGCTGGACAGTCTGGGTTTATGAATGCCACAAGATTTGTTAATTAATTAATTCATTCAATCGTATTTATTGAGCACTTACTGTGTGCAGAGCACTGTACTAAGCACTTGGGAAGTACAAGTTGGCAACATATATAGATGGTCTCTACCCAACAACGGAGATGTGTCCTAGCAAATAAAGATGTTCATTCCCTTAATCATAAAACCATAAACAAAGCCAACCTGGGTCATCCCCATGGCCCATTCAATCCAAGACCTGTTTTTGATGGTGGCATCAGGCCACTTGGGGACATTAGCCGGTTGGTCTTCTGGTCATTCACCTTCAGAATTTGGGATGGACCATCCAGCATCCCTAACTCTCCCTTTTCCATCCCCAATTTTCCCTCCACTGACCCGATATAGACCACTCATCCATGGATCCGTGCAAATTTTTGGATTTTGCTGAGGTTTTCATCCTGAACAACTGTTTTGAAAGCTTAATGGGAAAATGGCATTCTAGTTGCTGTCCAGGTTTTGCCAGTGCTGGAACTGAACTGAAATTAAACCGGATTTTTCCTAGAGTACACTTCCAATTCGTTATGAAAAAAATACAGCCTGGGAGAGAAAAAGAGAAAAAGCTTCCTTACATTTTACTCTTCTGTTATATGCTCAGATACCTTTTTCTTCAGTGAAGATGAAATAGACTGATTAGCATTAGCAAAGATGGGACCCTGATGTCTTTTGCTACTTTTTCCTTTAGCTTGAATTGTTTCTAGCATTTTTATTTTCTCTCTAAAATGCATAGTATACATACGAATACAAAGTAGGCAAAATTTAAATGAATAAGCTACATGAAAATCTCACTTTTCTCTATTGAAATGCTCACCATTTATTAGTTTGAATTCACACGGGGCAAACCCTATTTAATCTTGATTTGTGAGCTGGCTTATTTTGAGGCTTTAGAAAACAAATTGTGTTGCATCTGAACCTGGATAATGGTGTCCTCTAATTGGAATATCTTCTAAATGCTTGCTTTGGGACTTTTACTCAAGAAACCCTTGCTTTTTGGAATTACACAGATCAATCACTAAGATCGTCTACAAAAAGTTTGGAAGCAAAATAATTTAAGTTTTCAAAACTTAGCAAATTAAGGTTTCTAACATTACTCTCTTGAATTCAAGTACCTACATTAAATGGACAAATGAAAATAACTATCATGTTTGTCCACATATCAGCAATCAAAAGTGTGTGGATTTTAATTCAAACAATATGTCCTGAACTCAAATCTGGTCAATTTCAGAGTACAGAAATCTGAAAAATCTGGCAAAAATAGACTTGTGGGAGGTCTTCACTTTTTCACCCTTTCTTTCAGATATTTTGCAATATGAAATTAGTTTCCTTGCCACAGAAAGAAAACGTCAGGGTTAAGCAGAGGATCCTGGGGTCAGAAAAAGGAAGTTGATTTCTTAGACTTCTGATATCTAATGTTTTAGAATCCTGATATTGAAAAATGTAACTTCTTAAAAGGTAGATGGATGTAACTCTTACTGAGGACTACTCCCTTACTTTGGGTCAATTGAAATATTTATTTGAAATATTCTCATTATGCAGCTGGTATAAAGCAAACACAGGCATTACCTGTATTCTAGGGCATAGGTTATAAGTTTAAATAAACAGATCCAGTAGTCCAGAATCTTTAAGCAATCTGGACAGGCTACATTGCTCAGTGCTGAAGGTTCTTACCGAACTAGCAAAAAAATGCCACGTTTCATATAAGTGTGTCAGACACATAAATACAAATATGGGTTGGGAGGGGCATGAAGGGGAGAAGGAGAAGGTCAATCAATCAATTGAATTTATTAAAATGCTTACTGTGTATAGAGCCAATCAATACATATATATTACACATATTCGATCCATCATTAAATCCTACCGGGTCAATCTTCCCAACATCACTAAAAACCACCCTTTTCTCTCCATCCAAACTGCTACCACGTTCATCCAATCACTTATCTTATCTGGCCTTGATTACTGTATCCTCCTTTCTGACCTCCCTGTCTCCTGCCTCTCCCCACTCCAGTCCATACTTCACTTGCTGACCAGATCATTTTTCTACAGAAATCTTCAGTCCATGTTTCTCCACTCCTCAAGAACCTCCAGTGGTTGCCCATTCACCTCCACATCAAACAAAAACTCCTCACCACTGGCTTCAAAGCACTTAACCACTTTGCTTCATCCTACCTTACCTCGCTACTCTCCGACTACAATCCAGGCTGCACACTTCACCCCTCTAATACCAACCTACACACTGTATCTCTAACTCGTCTATCTCACTGCCAACCTCTTACCTTCATTCTGACTCGGGCCTGAAACACCTTCCCTCTTCATATCTGACAATTACTCTTCCCGCCCCTTCAAAGCCTTATTGAAGGCTCATCTCCTCCAAGAGGTCTTCCCTGACTAAGCCCTCTTTTCCTTTTCTTCCACTCCCTTCTGCTTTGTCCTGACTTGCTCCCTTTATTCATAATAATGATGACATTTGTTAAGCACTTACTATGTGCCAAGCACTGTTCTAAGCACTGGGGGGGGATACAAGGTGATCAGGTTGTCTCACATGGGGCTCACAATCTTAATCCCCATTTTCAGATGAGGGAACTGAGGCTCAGAGAATCAATCAATCAATCAATTGTATTTATTAAGCGCTTACTGTGTGCAGAGCACTGTACTAAGCACTTGGGAAGTACAAGTTGGCAACATATAGAGACAGTCCCTACCCAACAGTGGGCTCACAGTCTAGAAGGGGGAGACAGAGAACAAAGCCAAACATATTAACAAAATAAAATAAATAGAATAGATATGTACAAGTAAAATAAATAGAGTAATAAATATGTACAAACATATATACATATATGTACATATATATCATCAATTGTATTTATTGAGCACTTACTGTGTGCAGAGCACTGTACTAAGCACTATATATATGTATATATATATATATACATATACATATATACAGATAAGTGAAGTGACTTGCCCAAGTTCACACAGCAGACATGTGGCAGAGCTGGGATTCGAACCCATGACCTCTGACTCCCAAGCCCGGGCTCTTTCCACTGAGCCATACTACTTCTATCCCCTCTCCCAGCCCCACAGCCCTTATGTACACATCTGCAATTAATTTATTTATATTAATGTCTGTCTCTCCTCTAGTTTGTAAACTCGTTGTAGGCAGGGAACGTGTCTGTTATATTGTACTCTCCCAAGTACTTAGTATAGTGCTCTGCACATAGTAAATGCTCAATAAATAGGATTAATTGATGGACTGTCTACAGCAATGGGTAAGTCAGGGGGAGGACAGTGTTTGGGTGGAAAGATAAGGAGTTCTGTTTTGGACGTATTAAGTTTAAGGTGTTGGTGGGATATCCAGGTAGAGATGTCCTGAAGGCTGGAGGAAATCTGAGACTGCAGAGAAGGAGAGAAATCAGGGCTGTAGATGTACATTTGGGAATCATCATCAGCAATCATATTTATTGAGCGCTTACTGTGTGCAGAGCACTGTACTAAGCGCTTGGGAAGTACAAGTTGGCAACATATAAAGACAGTCCCTACCCAACAGAGGGCTCACAGTCTACATCTCTCATCAGGGAGATGTTCGGACATTTCACCACCCTGAGTCAGGGAAAAAGTTGCCACTCCCACCTGCCATTCTAAATGCCAGCATTGGCAGCACACACATCGAGGGGTCCAAATGACATCGTTAAGCCGTTTGATTCAATATATAGCAGTCCTTATGTTGTCACCCTGTGGGACTCCATGCACCTGCTGAGGGAGTGATATCACACGGAAGCCCCTTTGAATCCCTGAACCAAGTAAGTTTCTCTAGGGGAAGCTGTGAACCATCTCCTTGCTCCTGAGCTACCTGCTCTTACAGAAGGACTTCCAACGCTTTAATTCTTTTAGCTGTCACCAACCCTCTGCTGATCTCCTCATGGTGTTTCAGGAAGCAATTGCCCCACAGGCTTTCTGTTGGAAGCCAACCCTGGGTCTATTTAGAGAAGCAGTGTGGCTCAGTGGAAAGAGCTCGGGCTTTGGAGTCAGAGGTCATGGATTCAAATCTCGACTCCACCAATTAGCTGTGTGACTTTGGGCGAGTCACTTAACTTCTCTTTGCCTCAGTTCCCTCATCTGTAAAATGAGGATTAAGACTGTGAGCCCCACGTGGTACAACCCGATCACCTTGTATCCCCCCAGCACTTAGAACAGTGCTTTGCACATAGTAAGTGCTTAACAAATACCATTATTATTATTATTACTTGTTTGACACCTTCCTACTTGTTTTATTTTATTGTCTGTCTTCCCCTTCTGGACTGTGAGCCCATTGTTGGGTAGGGACTGTCTCTATCTGCTGCCCAATTGTACTTTCCAAGCACTTAGCACAGTGCTCTGCACACAGTAAGTGCTCAATAAATATGATTGAAAGAATGAATGAGTGAATGAATGAAAGTGCTAGCAGCGTGAAGAAGCAGTGTGGCCTAATGTCTAGGGCATGGGCCTGGACGTCAGAGGACCTGGGTTTTAATGTCGGCTGTGCCACTTGTCTGCTGGGTGACCTTGGGCAAGTCATTTAACTTCTCTGAGCCTCAGTTATCTCATCTGGAAAGTGGGGATTAAGACTGTGAGCCCCCTGTGGTGCAACCTGATCACCTTGTAACCTCCCCAGCACTTAGAACAATGCTTTGCACATAGTAAGCACTTAATAAATGCCATTATTATTATTATTATTGAGTTGTTTCACTTCTCTGTGCCTCGGTTACCTTATCTGGAAAATGGGGATTAAACTGTGAGCCCCGTGTTGAACAGGGACTGTGTCCAAGCTGATCATCTTGTATCTACCCCAGTGCTTAATACATTCACTCATTCAGTCATTCAATGTCATATTTATTGAGCGCTTACTGTGTGCAGAGCACTATACTAAGCACTTAACAAATTCCATAAAAAAAGTGGAGGGAGGGGGAATGTTTGTGGGAGTGGCGGGAGGAAGCACGGTGGGGAGAAACTAGCTGTGAGCCCGTTGTTGGGTAGGGACTGTCTCTATATGTTACTGAATTGTACTTTCCAAACGCTTAGTACAGTGCTCTGCATACAGTAAGCACTCAATCAATCAATCTATCAATCAATCATATTTATTGAGCACTTACTGTGTGCAGAGCACTGTACTAAGCGCTTGGGAAGTACAAGTTGGCAACATATAGAGATAGTCCCTACCCAACAGTGGGCTCACAGTCTAGAAGGGGAGGACAGAGAACAAAACCAAACATGTTAACAAAATAAAATAAATAGAATAGATATGTACAAGTCAAATAAATAAATAAATAAATAAATAGAGTAATAAATATGCACAAGCATATATACATATATACAGGTGCTGTGGGGAAGGGAAGGAGGTAAGATGGGGGGGTAGAGAAGGGGATGAGGGGGAGAGGAAGGAAGGGGCTTAGTCTGGGAAGGCCTCCTGGAGGAGGTGAGCTCTCAATAGGGCCTTGAAGGGAGGAAGAGAGCTAGCTTGGTGGATGGGCAGAGGGAGGGCATTCCAGGCCAGGGGGATGACGTGGGCCTGGGGTCGATGGCGGGACAGGTGAGAATGAGGCACGGTGAGGAGATTAGCGGCAGAGGAGCGGAGGGTGCGGGCAGGGCTGTGGAAGGAGAGAAGGGAGGTGAGGAAGGAGGGGGCGAGGTGATGGAGAGAATAAATACGATCAATAAATATGATTGAATGAATGAATGAATGAGAAGAGGCACTGAGAGCAGGCTTGTTCTGTTACAACTCTCCCTTCCGCCTCCATCAAAAGGATGGCCTCTATGGGCTCCCCCAGCCCAGTTCCATTCCAGCGGAAGGTGAATCTGAGGCTGTGGCAGCTCCACCCCAACCCATCCCAACAGGCCAGAAGACAGGTGGTGGCAGGCAGGAAGCATTGTGGCCAAGTGGATAGAGCACAGCCCTGGGAATCAGAAGGCCTTGGGTTCTAATCCCACCTTTGCCACTTGTCTGCTGCATGATCTTGGGCAAGTCACTTCATTTCTCTGTGCCTCAGTTCCCTCATCTGTCCAGTGGGGATTAAGACTGTGAGCCCCATGTGGGACATGGATTGTGTCCTACCTGATTAGCTTGTATCTACCCCAGCATTTAGTACAGTGTTCTGGCACATTAGTAAGTGCTTAGCAAATACCTTTAAAAAAAAAAAGGAGGGAGTCCAGGCAAGTGCATTGCTCATACCTGTAAAGCCATCTATGGGCCAGTGGGAATGTCTCAGTCTTTCCCGTTTGTCTTGGAAGCTCCCACTTGGAATAGATCACTGAATCTATATTTCTGCTCAAACAAGGAACAACTATTGAGGTATTGATGGTAGAGTCTAAAATGGCTGAACCCCTGTCTCTCCCTCTAGACTGTAAACTCCTTGTGGGCAGGGAACTTGTCTACTAACTCTGTTGAGTAACTCTCCCAAACACCTAGAACAGTGCTCTACACAAAGTAAATGCTCAATAAATACCATTTATTAACTGACTGCTGCTAGATTACAATTGATCTGTCCAGACTGCATGCTCCTTGAGTAGATTGTGTCTACTTACTCTATTGTATTCATTCAATCATTTTTATTAAGCACTTACTGTATGCAGAGCACTGTACTAAGTGCTTAGGAAAGTACAATGCAGCAATAACGGGTGACAATCCCTGCCCACAAGGAGCTCACATTCTAGAGAAGGGAGACAGCAACACAAATCAACAGACATCAATTTAAATAAATGAAGTTACAGATATATACATAAGTGTTGTGGGGTAGGGAGAGGGGCAGAAGAGCAAAGGGAGCAAGTTAGGGCATTGTAAAAGGGAGTGGGAGATGAGGAAAAGTGGGACTTAGTCTGAGAAGGTTTTGAGGAGATGTGACTACTTTCCCAAGTCTTAGTGCAGTGCTCTCCATAGAGTAAGCATTTGATAAATACTATTGATTGATTAAAGAGGGGTGGAGGGATCAGAGAGAAGATCTGTGTTGACATTCATTCATTCGATTGTACTATTGAGCACTTACTGTGTGCAGAACACTGTACTAAGAGCTTGGGAAGTACAAGTTGGCAACATATAGAGACGGTCCCTACCCAACAACAGGCTCACATACTTCTTCTTTATCATTCTCATTATTATTATTGCTTTTTTTGTAGATTACCCATTATCATTTTTTTTCATGTTGTTAAGCACTTACTATGTGCCAAGCACTATTCTAAGTTCTGGAGTAGATAAAAGTTTTACCAGGCTGGACACAGTCTCTGTCCCACATGAGACTCACAAATTCTCATCCACAGTAATTATTGAGCACCTACTGCTTGGTTAGCACTGAGCTGGATGCTTATTGTGAGCATTGAGTGTTGTCCTGAGAGCCTACTGTGTGCAGAGTGCTGTAAAGGCAGTTGGGTAATCTACAAAAAAAGTAATAATGATAACTAAGTTATTTGTAAAGTGGATGCTATGTGCCAAGTACCGCACTAAGCACTGGGGTAAATAAAAGATAATCCAGTCCTACATGGGGCTCACAGTCTAATTTGGAGGGATTACAGGTATTGAATCACCATTTTGCAGATGAGAGAACTGAGGCACAGAGAAGTTAAGTGACTTTAACTTAAGGAGGACCAGCTATTTAATATTTCCCCATCAAAGGAAGAAGTCCTAGAAGTTGGTAAATACAGAAGCAAATTCCAAGTGGGAGTGCTTCTATTTCCTCCAAGAGGCTTTCCCTGACTAAGTTCCCTTTTCCTCTTCTCTCACTCCCTTCTGCATCACCCTGACCTCTTCCCTTCGTTCATCCCCCATCCCAGACCCACAGCACTTATGTCTATAACTGTAATTTATTTATTTATATTAATGTCTGTCTCCCCTGCTCTAAACTCTAGGCTCGTTGTGGCAGGGAATGTATTTGTTTATTGTTGTATTGTACTCTCCTAAGTGCTTAGAATAGTGCTCTGCACACAGTAAGTGCTCAATAAATATGATTGAATAAATGAATGACACTATTTGCAGGTTACCTTTCATAGCTGTGTTTCCAAAGATGAGCATCCTTGCTATTTCAGGGAGCAGAAATGAAATTTCCAAACTGTAAGCTCATCTCTACTAGTAATAATAATGATGGTACTTGTTAAGTGCTTACTAAGTGCAAAGCACTGTTCTAAGCACTAAGATAGACACAAGGTAATCAAGTTGTCCCATGTAGGGCTCATCATCTTAATCCCCTTTTTACAGATGAGGTAACTGAGGCACAGAGAAGTTAAGTGGCTTGCCCAAAGTCACACAGCTGACAAGTGGCAGAGTCAGGATTAGAACCCACGATCTCTGACTCTCAAGCCCGCGCTCTTTCCACTGAGCCACATTGCTTCTCACTGTAAGCTAGTCTCCAGACTGTAAGCTCATTGTGGGCAGGGAATGTATCTGTTTATTGTTATATTGCCCTCTCCTAAGTGCTTAATACAGTGTTCTGCATACAGTAAGTGCTCAATAAATACAATTGAATGAATGAATACCTGAATCTCTCAAATGCAGTTATGTTTCTGTGCAAGTTAAGATGGCAGAGTTTTTCAGGCTGCCTAAAAAACATTACTTCTTTCCACTGCATCTTCTGAGTTCCTTTGCTGCTTATTAGATTTCTGACTTTTTTATAGTTCAGATAATCTAATAAACTACAAAGGAACTTCAGAAGATACAGTGGAAAGAAGTAACATTTTTTAGGCAAGATGCAAAACTCAGTTCTGACCTTGATCCCAGCTACAGTAGCAGAACATCAATTTTCTAGGATGATATTAGCAGTGAGGTTTGTTGTTTATTTGTTTTTGGCCAAGTAAATGTAATAATTCCAATGGTAACCACCAAGAAACTTGTCGCTCTTTCTAATCGAATTTAAGCAAAAACTAATTTTTCCTTCCTGTCTTGGTAGAAATGTTGCTGAGTAGATGAGATCCCCAAATTAACCCTCCGGGGGGGGGTGGGGGGGGAAGCAAAAACAGAATCAGAAAATAAGATCTAGAGGGTACATGCTTTTACAAAAATAAATTATTTTTGTTGCTGACACTCTATTTTTACAGCTATTACAGAATCAGTTAAAACTTCTGCTGACTCTAGTTAAAATGAATTAATAAATGGTTCCCAGCACTGGGAATGCCTTGTGGTTGAAGCTGCTGAAAAACAGGATTACAAGCTTGACACAAGTCGATTTCAGCTCCAAAACTAAATGAGGTGTTCAATTTAATACTCCCCCCACTAATGCCACAAAGTAGACTCAGTTCCAGGTGTAGCAGTTTGTTTGCCTGAGCTTTCTACGGTTGATTCTGCTCTGATTTTCATGTCATAGTGTCCTAAAACAGCTTGGATGACTTGAAAACTCAGAGAAGAAAAAAAAATTAGAAAAAAATGAATTTTCTTTTTTGTTTTCTTCTTTTTTCCTAGACAAAGACATGAGAAAAGAAATAAGGAGATAGGGGTAGGAATGTGGGAAAGAAAAGTCAAGACTGAAGTAATATGTGAACTAGTTCAAGGGGACCCAATTCAGAGGAACCCCTCCATGAGGGACTGGTGTCACCGACTTGTATGACATGGGTGGGCCTGAGAGATTCTTTATCTTCCCCCTTCTCCCCACCAAATTCTGACTGCTCCAGTGAGTCTGAGGCATCATAGGGACCACTTAATGGAGGTGATGGAATCAATCAATCAATCAATCAATCAATCGTATTTATTGAGCGCTTACTATGTGCAGAGCACTGTACTAAGTGCTTGGGAAGTACAAATTGGCAACACATAGAGACAGTCCCTACCCAACAGTGGGCTCACAGTCTAAAAGTGGGAGACAGAGAACAGAACCAAACGTACCAACAAAATAAAATAAATAGGATAGGAATGTACAAGTAAAATAAATAAATAAATAAATAGAGTAATAAATATGTACAACCATATATACATATATACAGGTGCTGTGGGGAAGGGAAGGAGGTAAGATGGGGGGATGGAGAGGGGGACGAGGGGGAGAGGAAAGAAGGGGCTCAGTCTGGGAAGGCCTCCTGGAGGAGGTGAGCTCTCAGTAGGGCCTTGAAGGGAGGAAGAGAGCTAGCTTGACGGAGGGGGAGAGGGAGGGCATTCCAGGCCCGGGGGATGACGTGGGCCGGGGGTCGACGGCGGGACAGGCGAGAACGAGGTACAGTGAGGAGATTAGTGGTGGAGGAGCGGAGGTTGCGGGCTGGGCAGTAGAAGGAGAGAAGGGAGGTGAGGTAGGAGGGGGCGAGGTGATGGACAGCCTTGAAGCCCAGGGTGAGGAGTTTCTGCCTGATGCGCAGATTGATTGGTAGCCACTGGAGATTTTTGAGGAGGGGAGTAATATGCCCAGAGCGTTTCTGGACAAAGATAATCCGGGCAGCAGCATGAAGTATGGATTGAAGTGGAGAGAGACATGAGGATGGGAGATCACAGAGAAGGCTGGTGCAGTAGTCCAGATGGGATAGGATGAGAGCTTGAATGAGCAGGGTAGCGGTTTGGATGGAGAGGAAAGGGCGGATCTTGGCAATGTTGCGGAGCTGAGACCGGCAGGTTTTGGTGACGGCTTGGATGTGAGGGGTGAATGAGAGAGCGGAGTCGAGGATGACACCAAGGTTGCGGGCTTGTGAGACGGGAAGGATGGTAGTGCCGTCAACAGAGATGGGAAAGTCAGGGAGAGGACAAGGTTTGGGAGGGAAGACAAGGAGCTCAGTCTTCGACATGTTGAGCTTTAGGTGGCGGGCAGACATCCAGATGGAGATGTCCTGAAGGCAGGAGGAGATGCGAGCCTGGAGGGAGGGGGAGAGAGCAGGGGCAGAGATGGAGATCTGGGTGTCATCAGCGTAGAGATGATAGTTGAAGCCGTGGGAGCGAATGAGGTCACCAAGGGAGTGAGTGTAGATTGAGAACAGAAGGGGACCAAGCACTCAACCTTGGGGAACCCCCACAGTAAGAGGATGGGAGGGGGAGGAGGAGCCTGCAAAAGAGACTGAGAAAGAACGACCGGAGAGATAAGAGGAGAACCAGGAGAGGACGGAGTCTGTGAAGCCAAGGTCAGATAGCATGTTGAGGAGAAGGGGGTGGTCCACAGTGTCAAAGGCAGCTGAGAGGTCGAGGAGGATTAGGACAGAATATGAGCCGTTGGATTTGGCAAGCAGGAGGTCATTGGTGACCTTTGAGAGGGCAGTTTCCGTGGAATGAAGGGGACGGAAGCCAGACTGGAGGGGGTCGAGGAGAGAGTTGTTGTTGAGGAATTCTAGGCAGCGCGTGTAGACAACTCGTTCAAGGAGTTTGGAAAGGAATGGTAGGAGGGATATGGGATGATAACTAGAAGGTGAGGTGGGGTCAAGAGAGGGTTTTTTTTAGGATGGGAGAGACATGGGCATGTTTGAAGGCAGAGGGGAAGGAACCAATGGAGAGTGAGCGGTTGAAGATGGAAGTTAAGGAGGGGAGAAGGGATGGAGCGAGAGATTTCATAAGATGAGAGGGAATGGGGTGAGAAGCACAGGTGGCCAGAGTAGCACTTGAGAGGAGGGAGGAGAGTTCCTCTGAGGATACCGCTGGGAAGGATGGGAGAGTAGCAGAGAGTGTTGAGAGCCGGGGGGATGGAGAAAGGGGGGAAGAGACTTTGGGGAGGTTGGACCTGATGGATTTAATTTTGTTAATGAAGTAGGAGGCCAGATCGTTGGGGGTGAGGGAAGGAGGAGGGGGAGGAACCGGGGGCCTGAGAAGGGAGTTGAATGTATGGAAGAGCTGGCGGGGGTGATGGGCATGGATGTCAATAAGGTAGGAGAAATAGTTTTGTCTGGCAGAAGAGAGGGCTGAGTTAAGGCAGGAAAGGATAAACTTGAAGTGAACGAGGTTGGCATGGTGTTTAGACTTTCGCAAGCAGCGTTCGGCAGCTCGAGCATAAGAGCGAAGGAGGCGGACAGTGGCAGTGATCCAGGGCTGTGGGTTAGTGGTGCGAGAGCGGCGAAGGGAAAGGGGAGCGAGTGAGTCTAGCTGAGTAGAAAGGGTAGAGTTGAGAGCAGTAATCTGATCATCAAGACTGGGTAGAGAGGAGAGGGCGGCGAGGTGGGGTGTGAGGCACTCCGAAAGATGGGTGGGGTCCAGAGAGCGGAGATCTCTGTAAGGGAGTAATACGGATTTACGGGGGAAAGGAGTGTGAGTGAGGAGGCAGGTGAGAAGATTATGATCAGAGAGAGGGATTACAGAGTTGGTGAGGGTGGACACAGTGCAGCGGTAGGAGATGATGAGGTCGAGGGTATGACCAAGTTGGTGAGTGGGCGAGGTGGGGTGGAGGAAGAGGTTGGCAGCGTCAAGGAGAGATAGAAGGCGGGCGGCAGAGGAGTCGTTAGGGATATCCATGTGGATATTGAAGTCTCCGAGGATCAGAGTGGGCATGGAGAAGGAGAGAAGGAAGGTGAGGAAGGGGTCAAAGTCGTTAAAGAAGTTGGAAGTGGGGCCCGGAGGGCGGTAGATGACGGCTACAAGAATCTGGAGGGGGTGGTAGAGGCGAATAATGTGGGCTTCAAAGGAAGGGAAGGAAAGGGAAGGGGGAGGAGGGATAGTGCGAAAGCGACATTGGGGGGCGAGAAGGAAACCGACACCTCCTCCTTTTCCAGTGAGTCTGGGGGAGTGGGAGAAGAAGAGGCCTGCACTGCAGAGAGCAGCAGAAGAGACCGTGTCGTCCGGCGACAGCCATGTTTCAGTTAGGGAGAGGAGGAGTAGAGAACTGGAAAGGAAAAGGTCCAGGATGAAAGGGATCTTACTTAAAACGGAGTGGGGGTTCCAGAGGCCACACTTGGCATCAGCTGTCGAGGGAGGGGAGGGAGGGGGAAGGGTGCGAGGGGTGGGGAGGGTTTGGATTGGGATGAGTTGGCGGGGGCCTGGGCGGGGAGAGTGGGAAGGGGGGTGGCGATGGGAAAGGAGAACTGGGATGGGGTGGGGGCGGGGAGAAGGGGAGGGAGGGGGCCGGGAGGGAGAAGCGGAGGACCTGCGCTGGTACAGAGGAATCCTTGGTAGGGGGTGAGGGGGAGTGGTCTTGGGGGGCGAGAGGGAGGGAAACAGCTGGGTGGGAGAGGGGAAGGGGAAGGTGAGGAATGGGAATGGCAGTTGGGAGCAAGGGAACTGAAAGTTCATGGTGAGGTCAGCAGGGCGAGTGACAGTACAGCGGGGGGTTAACAATTGAGATGCAGAAGCAATAAAACAGTAGCAATGATAAAAGTAGGTGATGGCATCACAGGGTGTAGTTAAGCAATCAATATGCTATGGCAATAATAGAATTGGCAGATAATGATGCCACAGAGAGCAGATACAAACTATTAAGAGCTGGAGTAGGGTGGGCCAGTTAAGGGGGGTCAGGGAGCAGAGATACCTGGGGAGGGGAGCGAACAGTCAACTAGCATGGGAGGGCTGAGTAGGTGTGAATGAGGTTGTCGTTAATGCAACATGTAACATGGTGCTAACATGGTGTTAACAAGGTGCTAACAAGGGCTTTTTACCTGGGGCCGGGGGGAGAGTCAGTCAGGACCGGACCGGGAAGTGGGGGGGATGGGGGGCACTTTACGGAAGCCCTCCTAAGTGGGGGGGGGGGGGGGGTTTATGTCCGCAAATTCTGTTATATTGTACTCTCCCCAGCACCTAGTAAAGTGCTCTGCGCTCAATAAATACCACTGATTGATTGGTATCCCCAGATTCCTGGCTAGGGAGCAATGGGGATGGGTAGCACCCCTCAATCAATTAGTCATAAAGACTATGAGCCCCACGTGAGACAACCTGATTACTTTGTATCCCCCCAGCACTTAGAACAGTGGTTGGCACATAGTAAGTGCTTAACAAATACCATCACTGTTATTTATTGATCAGCGTGGCTCAGTGAAAAGAGCCCGGGCTTTGGAGTCAGGGGTCATGGGTTCAAATCCCGGCTCCGCCACTTGTCAGCTGTGTGACTTTGGGCAAGTCACTTCACTTCTCTGGGCCTCAGTTCCCTCATCTGTAAAATGAGGATTAAGACCATGAGCCCCCCGTGGGACAACCTGATCATCTTGTAACCTCCCCAGCACTTAGAACAGTGCTTTATGTATATATGTTTGTACATATTTATTACTCTATTTATTTATTTATTTTACTTGTACATATATATTCTATTTATTTAATTTTGTTAGTATGTTTGGTTTTGTTCTCTGTCTCCCCCTTTTAGACTGTGAGCCCACTGTTGGGTAGGGACTGTCTCTATATGTTGCCAACTTGTACTTCCCAAGCGCTTAGTACAGTGCTCTGCACACAGTAAGCGCTCAATAAATATGATTGATTGATTGCACATAGTAAGCGCTTAATAAATGCCATCAAAAACAAAAACAAAACAAAACTTTCTTTGTGCGAAACACAATACTAAGGACTCACCATAGGTTCCAGCTATGGAGATGGTAGGGACAATATCTCCTGGATTGCCAGCTGAGGGTGGATGTGAAGCCATTGTTTTATCTCACAGTTGTCTAGACTAGGCTCCCAGCTTCATACACCTCCATGTCTGACCAACTTGAGAGCTTCCAAGTGAGTTTAGAAACATTGAAAATCAAGCCTTTCCAATTTTCTCTCAGAAGCCAGCTAGTCCCCAATCTTGACCTTTGAGAAGGAAGTTTCTGTGGAGTGCCTCCTCTTTCCCCCCCCCTTACCTCCTCCCCCTCCCCACAGCACCTGTATATATGTTTGTACAGATTTATTACTATATTTATTTTACTTGTACATATTTACTATTCTATTTATTTTGTTAATGATGTGCATCTAGCTTTACTTCTATTTATTCTGATGACTTGACACCTGTCCACATGTTTTGTTTTGCTGTCTGTCTCCCCTTTCAGACTGTGAGCCTGTTGTTGGGTAGGGACCATCTCTATATGTTGCCAACTTGTACTTCCCAAGCGCTTAGTACAGTGCTTTGCACACAGTAAGTGCTCAATAAATACAATTGAATGAATGAATGAAACCAGGCTGGAGGGGACAATAATAATTATAATGGTATTTGTTAAGCGCTTACTATGTGCAAAACACTGTTCTAAGTGCTGGGGGTGATACAGGGTGATCAGGTTGTCCCACGTGGGGCTCACAGTCTTAATCCCCATTTTACAGATGAGGTAACTGAGGCACAGAGAAGTGGAGTGATTTGCCCAAGCTAGCAAGTGGCAGAGCAGGAATTAGAACCCATGACCTCTGACTCCCAAGCCTGTGCTCTTTCCAATGAACCACACTGCTTCCCCAGTAATAGTGATGGTATTCATTAAGCATTTCCTATGTACCAGGCACTGTACTAAGTGCTGGGGCATATACAAGCAAATTGGGTCAGACAGTCTCTGCCCCATGTCGGGCTCACAGTCTCAATCCCCATTTTACAGATGAGGTAACTGAAGCACAGAGAAGTGAAGTGACTTGCCCAAGGTCACACAGCAAACAAGTGGCAGAGCCGGGATTAGAACCCATGACCTTCTGACTCCTGGGCCTGTGCTCTATCCACTACACCAAGGAGAAAATAGGAGGAGAGAAAGTGGAGACAGCAGGTGTAGACGACTCTCTCAAGGAATTTGGAGAGGAGTGGAAGGAGGAAGATGGGGTGATAACTGAAGGGATAAGTGGGAAGGTTTTTTTTAGGATAGGGGATTCATGAGCGTGTTTGAAAACAATGGGAAAGAAGCCACTGGAGAGTGAAGGGTTGAAGATGATAGGGAGAGAAGAAGGGAGCAGGTGAGTGATTTAATAAGGTTTGAAGGAACGAGGTCAGAGGTGCAGGTGGAGGAGATGGATTTTTAGAGGAGATGAGAGGTGTTCTTTTGGGATACTGCTGGAAATATTGGGAAAGTTGAAGAGGGTGCAGGAGCAGAGAAGGACCCGGAAGAAGGTGAGGAGATTTTAGGGAGTTAATGCCTGATGGTTTTAATTTTGTCTATAAAGTAGGTGTTTAGATCGATGGGGAAAGGTTTGAGGAGGGAGTTAAACTTTTGGAGTAACTTGCAGGGGCCTTGGGTGTGGAAGTCAGTTAGGGTGGAGAAGTATTGTTGTTGGCCCAAGGAGGGGACAGAATTAAAACAGGTAAAGACAAATTGAAATGGATGAAGTCAGCCAGGTTTCTGTGTTTCCAGCAGCGCTCAGTAGCTTGAGCACAGAAGCAGAGGAAGTGTTCTATGGACGTGATCCGGGGTTGTGGTGTAGTGGTACAAGGATGTGAAGGGACAGGGGAATGAGGAAGTTGAGATCGGGGAGAGAACAGGGTTGAAGACGTTGATTTGTATCTTCTAGACTGTAAGCCCGCTGTTGGGTAGGATCTGTCTCTATATGCTGCCAACTTGTACTTCCCAAGCGCTTAGTACAGTGCTCTGCACACAGTGAGCGCTCAATAAATATGATTGAATGAATGAATGAATGTCAAGAGAAGGTAGTTTAGATCAGAAGACCAAATGGGGCATGATGACGAGAAAATTGGAGGGGTTCAAAAGATCGAAGGTCTCAGTTGGGGCAATAGGACATATTTGTGGGGGGCAGAGGGGTGGGAGAGAAAGCAGGTGACGATATTGTGGTCTGATAGAGAAATTTCAGAGGGGTGAGGGTAGAGATTGAGTGAGTGATTAGAGATGAAGAGATCAAGAGAGTGACCAAGTTGGGGAGTGGCTTAGATGGGGTAGAGTAGGTCATTGGAGTTGAGCACTGAGAGGAAGTAGACAGTGGAAGGGATGTTGGGAATGCGCTTGGGTACTGATGGCCCCAAGGATCAATGTAAGGGTGGAGAAAGAGAAAAGGAATGTTAGAAAGGGATCCAAATGGTTCAGAAAATTTCAGGAGTGGCCTGAGGGACAGTAGATGACCGTGACTAATAATTGGAGTGGGTGGCAGAGGCGGATGATATGGGCTTCAAAGGAAGGGAAAGAGAAGGATGGGGATGATGGGGTGGAATGAAAGCATCACTGGGGAGTGAGAAGTAACCCGATTCCTCCCCTATTTCCAGTGAATCTGCGGGAGTGAGAGAAGATGACGCCCACCACTCTGGAGAGAGCAGCAGGGGAGATGGTGCAGGTTTCAGTAATGGTGAGAGGAGTAGTGACTGGGTCAAGAACAGGTCAAGGATGAAGGGAAGCTATTCCATGATGGAGCGGGAGTTTCACAGGCCGCGCTTGGTTGAGACCGTCCAGGAGGTGTGAAGGGAGAAGCAGCGTGGCCCAGTGGAAAGAACCTGGGCTTTGGAGTCAGAGGTCATGGGTTCAAATCCCGGCTCAACCAATTGACAGCTGTGTGACTTTGGGCAAGTCACTTAAATTCTCTGTCCTTCAGTTACCTCATCTGTAAAATGGAGATTAAGACTGTGAGCCCCCTGTGGGACAACCTGATCACCTTGTAACCTCCCCAGCACTTAGAACAGTGCTTTGCACATAATAAGCGCTTAATAAATGCCATAAAAAAGGGAGGGGACAGCTTGAGGGGTGTAAGTGGGTTAGATGGAATGAGCTGATGGGGAAACGGTGTATGTGGGCAGGCGGGTGGAGGACGGCCCTGGGATAGAATAACAGGGATGGGGCAGGGGTTGGTTGTGGGGCAAGGGAGGGAAGAAGTTGGATAGAAATAATAATAATAATAATGGCATTTGTTAAGCGCTTACTATGTGCCAAGCACTGTTCTAAGCACTGAGGGGGGATACAAAGTAATCAGGTTGTCCCACATGGGGCTCACAGTCTTAATCCCCATTTTCCAGATGAGGTAACTGAGGCACAGAGAAGTTAAGTGACTTAATAATAATAATGATAATAATAATAATAATAATAATGGCATTTATTAAGCTCTTACTACGTGCAAAGCACTGCTCTAAGCGCTGGGGAGGTTACAAGGTGATCAGGTTGTACCACCGGGGGCTCACAGTCTTAATCCCCATTTTACAGATGAGGTAACTGAGGCCTAGAGAAGTGAAGTGACTTTCCCAAAGTCACACAGCTGACAAGTGGCGGAGCCGGGAAATGAACTGAGGGGATCCATCTTGTGGGGAGGGGGTTGAGGGGGTGCTGGGTACAGGGGGCAGATGTAGGCCACCGGAAGGAGGAAACTGAGTACTCTACCAAGCATTTAGTACAGTGCTCTGCACACAGCACTCAATAAATAAGATTGATTAAGTGAATGAATGAACTAAGAAGACCTGGCAGAGGTGGAGGGGAAGAGTGGCTAGGGCATTCAAGAAAGTCCGGAGCTGCAGTAGCCATTCTGGAGCACCCAGTGACCCCCACCTTGCAGCTTTGGAGTCAGAGGTCATGGGTTCAAATCCCGGCTCTGCCAATTGTCAGCTTTGTGACTTTGGGCAAGTCACTTAACTTCTCTGGGCCTCAGTTACCTCATCTTTAAAATGGTGATGAAGACTGTGAGCCCCCCGTGGGACAACCTGTTCATCTTGTTACCTCCCCAGTGCTTAGACAGTGCTTTGCACATAGTAAGTGCTTAATAAATGTCATTATTATTATTATTATTACTATTGTAGGTGGGGACTCAGCAGCTCCCAGCTGGGGGGAATCCCAGAATGCATGGGGGGAATGTTGGCAGGTTGTTAGTGGCTAATGAGCCAATGTTAGCACATCATCACAGCAGCCTTGCAGAATGAATAAATGGGTGAGCGCTAACCAGTCATTATTCATCAGTGGGAGAGTATTAACACTGTGTTTTCTCCTGGGTGGGTCTTGCTTCTTTGTTGTGGTTTCAGGATCCCCAACAAAGTGGGTGGGGATTATGTGTAAGGGGTCAGTGTTTCTTCCTCGTGGTCTAGTGCTGGTGTGGTGGGCCAACTTGTACTTCCCAAGCTCTTACTACAGTGCTCTGCACACAGTAAGTGCTCAATAAATACGATTGAATGAATGAATGATGTGGTCCCTCTTGATGTGGTCTTAGACCTCTGGAGCATGGAGGTTGGGAGTTGTGGGGGCGGTGGGGGAGGGAAAGACAGGGTGGACCTAGGCCCCCAGTGCATGGAGAAAGAGGGGAGAGGACCTAGGTCCCTTCTCGATGGCACAGTTCCAGTTGCTTGGCAGAATACAATATAACACTAAACAGACACATTCCCTTCCCACAACAAAGTTGGTAGACACATTTGCTGCCCCAAAGGAGCTTGCAGTCTAAAGGGAAAGGATTTTAGGTCTTAATTCCCATATTCCAAATTAATACTAGATTTCCCAAGTAGGAAAAGACTTTGAACTTTGGTTCCGGTTCCTGTTCTACAGACAGTAATGAAAATAACTGGAATCCTGTGGATGCTTCGCTCCCTCTCTGTCTCAATAGATTCAGCAAATCAGGCTTGTTTTGGGCCCCAGAGAATGGACAGTTAGTTAAGTAACTCTTTGTTTCTATAGAGAAGCAGTGTGGCTTAATGGAAAGAGCCCGGGTTTGGGAGTCAGAGGTCATGGGTTCTAATCCCGGCTCCGCCGCTTGTCAGCTGTGTGACTTTGGGCAAGTCACTTCTCTGTGCCTCAGTTACCTAATCTGTAAAATGGGGCTGAAGACTGTGAGCCCCATGTGGGACAACCTGATCACCTTGTATCCCACCAGCGCTTAGAACATTCATTCATTCATTCAATCGTATTTATTGAGAGCTTACTGTGTGCAGAGCACTGTACTAAATGCTTGGGAAGTACAAGTACAAGTTGGCAGCATATAGAGACGGTCCCTACGCAACAGTGGGCTCACAGTCTAGAAGGGGGAGACAGACAACAAAACAAAACATATTAACAAAATAAAATAAATAGAATAAATATGTACAAATAAAATAGAGTAATAAATACGTACAAACATATATACATATATACACGTGTCGTGGGGAGGGGAAGGAGGTAAGGCTGGGGGGTGGAGGGGGGAAGGGGGGAGGAGGGGGAGAGGAAGGAGGGGGCTCAGTCTGGGAAGGCCTCCTGGTCATTTAATAATAATAACGATAATAATAATAATGAGATAATAATAATCAGAGGAATAATGATAATAATAATAATCAGAATAATTTGGAACATAGGCCCAGTGAAGTGAAGTGACTTGTCCAAGGTCACATGGCAGACCAGTGATGAGCTGGGGTTAGGACCCAGGTCCTTTTGACTTCCAGATTTGTGCTCTATCCACTAGGCCACGCCGCTTCTCCATCTGTTTTGTTCGGGAATGTGAATTATGACACTACATTATGGGAAAATTCCCAATTTCTTATTCAACAGAAGAAACACCGTCTCATTCTCACCACACTGGGGATAAAGACTATAAGAGAATTCTGAATATGCCAGCTTGTTTCATACCACTCCTTGTAGCCCATAGGACTCTTGGTGTGACTCTTGTCACACATAGTAAGACCTTAACAAATACCATCATTATTATTATTCTAGGCTTTATGCTAGGCCACTTTGTCTAAAAATGAAAGTTGTGCTTCTCAGTTGTTTAATTTGCAGATGTGCAAAGGGGGAAATAAAGGGATGGGATTTTTAGGTCCATTTATGTACAGCAAACTAGTATTATGTCTGCAGCACAGACGATTTTTACCTGGGCAAAAGCAACAGGGCTCAGATTCCCAAGAAGGGAAGAAGTTCAGTGAAGACAGGAGGCTTGATCGTGGCCTGAGCTTAACTAAGGTTTGGGGCAGAAAGTTTTCTGATTTGGTTTCATTAGCCATCTATTAAAGGAAATATCTGCATTTTACAGTGGGAAAACTGCTTCTGCTTCAGACATCAATCAATCAGTGGTATTTATTAAGCCCACTGTTGGGTAGGGACTGTCTCTATGTGATGCCAATTTGTACTTCCCAAGCGCTTAGTACAGTGCTCTGCACATAGTAAGCGCTCAATAAATACGATTGATTGATTGATTTATTAAGCACTTACTACATGCAGAGCACTGTATTAAGCACTAGTGGTTAGAGCACGGGCCTGGAGTCAGAGGACCTGGGTTCTAATCCCAGCTCCACCAATTGTCTGCTGTGTGACCTTGGGCAAGTCACTTCACTGTTCCTCAGTTATCTGTAAAACAGGAATGAAGACTGTGAGCTCCTTGTTCATTCATTCATTCGATCGTATTTATTGAGCACTTACTGTGTGCAGAGCACTGTACTAAGCGCTTGGAAAGTACAAGTTGGCAACATATAGAGACGGTCCCTACCCAACAGTGGGCTCACAGTCTAGTCCATGTGGGACAGGGTCTGTGTCCAACCTGATTAGCTTGTATCAACCCCAGCACTTAGTACAGTACCTGGCACACAGTAAATGATTAACAAATACCACAGTTATTATTATTATTATTATCCTCTGTCCCAAACATGGGTGTTTAGTCTGCCAATTGCAACCTGGTGGTGTCCCTGACAGCAAGGCCAGAGCTGCAGAGATTGGAGGGAGTTCTGCTGCAGGATGGCGAGGGAGACAGGGAGTGGGTGTTTGGTGGGGGTTTTTTCCCCAATACTTTTTATAAAACATTTACTCTATGTCAGGAACTGTACTAAGTGCTGGGGTACATACAAGCTAGTCAGGTTGGACGCAGCTCATATCTCACACGGGGCTCACGGAATTAATCCCCATTTTACAGATGAGGTAACAGATGCAGAGAAGGTAAAGGACTTGCCCAAGGTCACACAACAGACAAGTGGCAGAACAGAATTAGAATTCAGGTCCTTGGGCCAATTTCAAGATTAGTGAGGCCTTCTTCTTCTTTAAAAAAACGGCAGCTGCGTACATATGCTTTTATTCTAGTTCTTGTTTTATTATTTATTTTGCATCTGCCTGTCTCACAGAGACCGTGTCTCCTACTTTTATTGAATGCTCCCAAGTGCTTGGTGCAATGCTCTGCACACAGTAGGTGTTCCATACAGAGTAATGATGATGATGTTTACTACGCAACCTTTAATGAGTCACTTTGGCTTCGTCCTCAATCGGAAAATCAGAGAATTTGCCCTCCAGCTTCTTTGGGGGCTAACATATTTGCAGAGACTTGAGGTCTTCACATACAGAAAGAACAAGCGCGAAGTACCATGACTGTTCAGGGTGAGCACTCAGCTTTTTAATGAGACTGTGGCCTTTTGTGCCTGACACAAATGGCTTTTGTATTCGTAACATTTAGAGAACATTCTATACAACCTCAAGAAAAAAAAGTAATGCATTTTTTGACTTCCAAGTTTTAAAAGATGTCACATTTTAGAAAAATTTATGATTAATTACACTGTTCTTTATCATACAGCCCTGGTAATCAAACACTTCACGCACTTCTAGCAAATTCTACTTTTATGGAAATAATTACAGTCCTCGATGTTAGACTTTTTTCCCCCCTGGATTTTATTTTAGCAGCAAGTGCCCTTCATAAGATACTGCTTTTTGCTACTTTAGAAAAAGAAAAAATGATTTATTTTTTAGACTCCCACTCTGTTGGCCATACAATTTGCAAGCAGCTTTTGTTATGAATCTGAAAGGTGTGGTGCTGGCTTTGGCCACCTAAAGTTCAGAAAGAAGTGATTCCCGAGTCAGTCACTCACAGGACAACGGATGTTTCCCTGTAGTTCCCGGGGAAGCAATGTAGCGCAATGGATAGAGCCTGGGCCTGGGTTCTAATCCCGGCTCTGCCTCTTGTCTGTTGTACGATCATGGGCAAGCTACTTAACTTCTCTGGGCCTCAGTTACCTCAACTGTTAGAGAAGCAGCGCGGCTCAGTGGAAAGAGCCCGGGCTTTGGAGTCAGAGGTCATGGGTTCAAATCCCAGCTCCACCAATTGTCAGCTGTGCGACCTTGGACAAGTCACTTAACTTCTCTGGGCCTCAGTTACCTCATCTGTAAAATGGGGATCAGAGAAGCAGCATGGCTCAGTGGAAAGAGCACGGGCTTTGGAGTCAGAGATCATGGGTTCGAATCCCGGCTCCACCACAAGTCTGCTGTGTGACCTTGGGCAAGTCACTTAACTTCTCTGAGCCTCAGTTACCTCATCTGTAAAAATGGGGATTAAGACTGTGAGCCCCGCGTGGGACAACTTGATCACATTGTATCCCCCCCCAGCACTTAGAACAGTGCTTTGCACATGGTAAGTGCTTAGCAAATGCCATCATTATTATTATTTATTATTAAGACTGTGAGCACCCCCGTGGGACAACCTGATCACCTTGTAATCTCTCTGGCGCTTGGAACAGTGCTTTGCACATAGTTGGTGCTTAATAAATGCCATCATTATATTATTATTATTATTATTATTAAAATAGGGATTAAGACTGTGAGTCTCATGCTGAACAGGGACTGTCTAAGCCAATTTGCTTGTTTCTATCCCAGTGCTTAATACAGGGCCTTGGACATACTAAGCACTTAATAATAACAAGATTAAGGGATGCAGAGAGTTTAAGGGAGGGAATGTGCCGCTGAATTCAAGTTCCATTCTGTCCCTTAATAGTAATAATAATAATAATGATGGCATTTGTTAAGCACTTACTATGTGCAGAGCACTGTTCTAAGTGCTGGGGGGGATACAAGGTGATCAAGTTGTCCCACTTGGGGCTCACAGTCTTAATCCCCATTTTACAGATGAGGTAACTGAGGCTCAGAGAAGTTAACTGACTTGCCCAAGGTCACACAGCAGATGTGGCGGAGTCACAACATCACCACGACATCACTAGGGAAGCAGTGTGGCCTAGTGGAAAGAGCACGGCCCTGGGAGTCAGAAGGACCTGGGTTCTAATTCCAGCTCCTCCACTTGTCAGCTGTGTGACACTGGGCAAGTCACTTCTCTGTGCCTCAGTTACCTCATCTGTAAAATGGGGATTAAGACTGTGAGCTCCACATGGGACAGGGACTGTGTCCAACCTGATTATCTTGTATCTGCCCCAGCACTTAGAACAGTACTTGGCACACAGTAAGCACTTAACAAATGCCACAGTATTATTATTATTGTGATATTCATTAGTCCTCATAATTCCCTCTTGGAAGTTTGGCCCTGGAAGGATTTAGAAGATCGATGCCTCAGTTGTCATTGTCTCAGTGCCCTTAGATTGGGAATTTGGAAGAGGATCCTGCATTGCTCTGGTTCCTCCTTGTTCCAGATGTTTAAAGCTGCTGAATGAAGCCCTACTGAAGGCACATCTCCTCCTCCAAGAGGCCTTCCAATCAATCAATCAATCAATCAATCAGTCGTATTTATTGAGCGCTTACTGTGTGCAGAGCACTGTACTAAGCACTTGGGAAGTACAAGTTGGTAACATATAGAGACAGTCCCTACCCAACAGTGGGCTCACAGTCTAAAAGCCAGACCAAGCCCCTCTTTTCCTCTTCTCCCACTCCCTCTGCATCACTCTGACTTTCTCCCTTTGTTCTTCCCGCTCCCAGTCCCACAGCGTTTATGTACATATCTGTCATTTATTTATTTGTATTGATGTCTGTCTCCCCACCTCTAGACTGTAAGCTCACTGTGATCAGGGAATATATCTGTTTATCGTTGTACTGTATTCTCCCAAGCATTTGGTACAGTGCTCTGCACATAGTAAGCTGTCAATACATACGATTGAATGAATAAATGAACTAATCAAAAGATATTAGCAGAGGGAGGTGAGCGCAGAAGAGAAGGGAGGCATTTTGACTCTTGTCCCCCACCCAAAACCTGTTCAGATCCCATCTCGTCCCTGGCTGGCTGATGTAGTTGACAGCAAGATCATGGGCAAATCACAGCTTGGCTTAGTAGATAGAGCACAGATCTGGGGGTCAGAAGGACTGGGTTCTAATCCCAGCTCTGCAATGTGTCTTCTGTGTGACCTTGGGCAAGTCACTTCACTTCTCTGCCTCATCTGTAAAATGGGGATTCAGACTGTGAGCCCCAGGGGGGACACGGATTGCGTTCAACCTGATTAACTTGTATCTATGCCAGCACTTAGTACAGTGCCTGGCACATAGTAAGCACTTAACTAATATCATAAAAAAAACAAGCAGAGCAATGAACTGGGAAAGTCTCTGAGATTACCTGCCCTTTGGAGACTGGAGTTAAGTCAGAATTCACTAACCCTAGCACTTGGTACAGTGCTTGGCACAAAGCTTGACCCAGTAATGGATTTTTTTTTATGGTATTTGTTAAGTGCTTACTATGTGCCAGGAACTGTACTAAGTGCTGGTGTAGATACAAGCTAATCAGGTTGGACACAATCCATGACCCACGTGGGGCTCCCAGTCTGAATCCCATTTTACAGATGAGGCAGAGCAGTGAAGTGACTCACAATCTTAATTGGCATTTTAAGATGAAGCAGCATGGCTCAGTGGAAAGTGCACAAGCTTGGGAGTCAGAGGTCAAGGGCTCTAATCCGACCCCTGCCACTTGTCAGCTGTGTGACTTTTTGGGAAAGTCACTTAACTTCTCTGGGCCTCAGTTACCTCATCTGTAAAAATGGGGATTAAGACTGTGAGCCCCATGTGGGACAACCTGATTACTTTGTATCAGCCCCCCAGCGCTTAGAACAGTGCTTGGCACATAGTAAGTGCTTAACAAATGCCATTATTATTATTATTATTTTACAGATGAGGTAACTGAGGCCCAGAGATGTTGTGTGACTTACCCAAGGTCACACAGCAGACAAGTGGGAGAGCAAGAATTATTTGTTATATGCTGAATTACTTAAATACCCATATATCAACCTTCCTTTTCCCCTGTAACCTCCTTGGGAGCAGAAATCATGCCTATTGTACTCTCCCAAGCCCTTAGGACAGTTCTCCGCACACAGTAGGCACTCAATAAATACCACTGATTGATTGATTAATTGATAGTAATAATAGTAGTAATCTTAGTAATAGTCATTGAGCAACTCAAGTGGTATAGTGCACTGCATTAGAGGCTTGGGAAGTACAGAATATAGAAGTGATCTGATCCTTGCCCACAAGGAGTTTACACTCTAATGTGGGAGACAAAATTAAAATATGCATAGGAGCAGTAAAAAAAATGAATGTAAAATTGAATAAACACATATTCAGGAGTGCCGAGGATGGGTATAAGTTTGTGTGTGTTGGAGTTGTCTTACGAAATGTTTCTGACCATCTTGTACCTTTAATTTCAGAATTCCATACAAACAAGAAATAATTTGACACAGAAGGTGCCATCCCACAAACTCTACTACTTTTTCTTATCTCGCAGCTAAGTTTTGGACTGTTCGCACTGTCTCATTATCTATGTGTTCCCATTTCTGCCCTTAAGACCTTTGCCTCCAAGTGTGAAACTTTCCCATATTTTTTTTTTGTGAAAATCTAATTACATTGCTGTGTCTACCCTAGCTTTAATATTTTTCCCTGACACCTCTTATTACCGCAGTTAGGGAAACAACCATTTTTTCTTGAAGCAGGTTAACTCACCTTAATCAAGGGAAACCTTTTCATTTAGAATTTCCAATTGGTTTCTAAAAATAGGACTTGGTATTTTCTCTAAAACTGGAGTGAAACCAACCAATTTTAATCCCCCCAAACACCACAGATTTTCCATTTCTCCCAAATCCCCCCCTCAGTGCCTCCTCCCCCGCCCTCCGCTATCCAGCTTGCTAAACCTCATATTTACCTTCATTCATTCATTCAATCGTATTTATTGAGTGCTTACTGTGTGCAGAGCACTGTACTAATCGCTTGGAAAGTACAATTAGGCAACAGATAGAGACAATCCCTACCCAACAACACCTATTTAGACTGTGAGCCCTTTTGAGGGTGAGAAACTGTATCTGACTATCTTGAATCTACCCAGCACTTAAAACAGTGCTTAACACATAGTAAGTGCTTAACAAATACTATCATTAATTAATCACTGAAATATGTCTCTTCACTCAAAAACCTGCAGTGACTCCCTATTTCCCATATCATATCAAGCAGAAACTCATTACTATTGTCTTCTAGGCCTTCCCAGACTAAGCCCCACTTTTCCTCATCTTCTACTCCCTTCCAATCACCCTGACTTGCTCCCTTTGCTTTTCCTCCCTCTCCCCACCCCACAGCATTTACATCTATCTATCTATCTATCTAATTTTACTTATTTATAATAATGATGGCCTTTGTTAAGCGCTTACTATGTGCAAAGCACTGTATTGATGTCTGTTTACTTGTATGGGTGTCCTGTCTCCCCAAGTGAAATGACTTGTCCAAGGTCACACAGCAGACAGGTGGAGGAACCGGGATTAAAACCCAGGCCCTCTGATTTCCAGGCCCATGCTCTTTCCACTAGGCCACACTGCTTCTCTGCGACCCTCTTCACCCACTACATTCCACCTCTTTGCACCTCACTGAAACTCCAGGAGAAGGAATGGTTTTGTAATAGAACAGTGCTTGGCACATAGTAAGCGCTAAACAAATACCATCATCATTTTTATTATTATTATACCATTATTACTATTATTATTAGTAGTAGTAGTATTACTAGTAATTATTATTACTAGGTCCAGGTCTCATAAGTTTAAGGAATGTTGGACTCTCCAATTGCAGTTGCCAATCAAGCCGACACCCAGATGAATCAAGAGCCATGCCCTGGGATTCAGTATTACAGAAAAAAAAAAGTTGTCATGGTCTTCCTGCTTTCTCATCTTCCTTTTCTGGACCCACTCAAGCACAAAATAAAGTGATGGGAAATATCTGCTGGGTTTGGGCCATAGAGGCAATCTAGATAGTTACAGAGAACAAAAGAATAATAAAGAATGACGTGTAGACTGTAAGCTTGTTATGGACAGGGAATGTGTCTGTTTATTGTCATAGTGTACTCTCCCAAGTGCTTAGTACAGTGCTCAGCACACAATAAGTGCCCAATAAATACATTTGACTGACTAATTGACTAGTGCAACTCTCCCTGGTTATCATCATCATCAATTGTATTTATTGAGCGCTTACTATGTGCAGAGCACTGTACTAAGTGCTTGGGAAGTACAAATTGGCAACATATAGAGACAGTCCCTACCCAACAGTGGGCTCACAGTCTAAAAATGGCTTATGAAAATGGTTATGGCTTTCCAGCATCATCATCATCAATGGTATTTATTAAGCACTAACCATAATAATAATGATACTTAACCATGTGCAGAGCACTGTACTAAGCCCTTGGGAGAGTACAACAGAGTTGACAGACCCGATCCTTTCCCACAGTGAGCATTCAGTCTAGATTGTGAGCCTGTTGTTGGGTAGGGACCGTCTCTTTATGTTGCCGACTTGTACTTCCCAAGCACTTAGTATGGTGCTCTGCACACAGTAAGCGCTCAATAAATACAACTGAATGAACGAATGAAAGGACGTTGCTGAAGATCAGTCAGATGATCCTTCTATCATGGAAAGTGGCCAGCTCTGCGCTTGGTAGACCTGTTTTCAGCAGGGATCCATGTTTGCCTCTGGAGACTCTTGTTCCTACTGCCCCAGTATCTGGATTTTAAGACCAAGATGAAATTAGAGCTGAGAAAGTCTTGGAATTGATTTACAAAAAAACACATTTGCCATCCTGAGTCTTTCAAAATACTTTTCTATATTCTCCAGCAAAGTTCTTCAGCATTTCATGGTTTTGGGGACAATAATGTCAGGGTTGGAAAATCTCCGGCAATTTGGGAATTGCAGGAGACTTTTAAGGGAAGGAAACCGTGTTCAGAACACTGAGCGAAACCATTTTCTCCTTTCAGTGTCCTCCACGGCCTGAGGTCTTGGATTAGCTCAGCCTTCAATTTGGTTTATGAAGTGCAGTTATCTCTCTAGTTTAATCCTTCCTGGATCCTAGCCAACCTGCCAGGGCTGTGACATTGATCAAAAACCCAGAATTAAACTGAAGCCCTTCCTTGTTCCAGAGATCAGTCAGTGTCCCAGCCAGGGACTGCATTTGCCATCGGCTTCTTCAGGAGAACATGCTTCATCCTCTCCTCTGAGTTTGTTTCCATTACTCCCGTGGGACTGCCCTGGTCTCAGTTAGTCATATTTATTGAGTGCTTACTGTGTGCAGGGCACTGTACTGAGCACTTGGGAGAGTACAATATAAAAAAAGACACACACATTCCCTGCCCATGGAGAGTTTGCATGAAAATGACATCGACCTTGGTCCCCATTCCTGTTTCCATCCCCGTTCTTCTTTCCACACCTCTGAGTTTACATGAAGCAATAAGAATCCTCTTTCTTAGGCATTGATCCAATCGCCATTCACCCCCTCCTCCTAGTCTCTCAGCACTTATGTCCATATCTGTAATTTTACTTGTATTAATGTCTGTTTCCCCCTCTAGACTGCAAGATCACTGTGGGCAGGGAATGTGTCTGTTTATTGTTATATTGTACTCTCCCAAGAGCTTAGTACAGCACTATGAACACAGTAAGTGCTAAATAAATACAATCAACTGATTGACTGACTGCAAGCCATTATATTAGTTCTCTCTTCAGGTCACCTCTCTTGTCCCCTGAGGGCAATCCGAAATTCTTGACACTAGGTTTCACCTATCCTAAACCTGACACCTGCTTCTCAAGTGAATTTAGACCATTATCAATGATAACTGGGGCATTTGTGATATTTGTTCAGTGTTCACTATGCACCGAAGCACAGTATAAGCACTGGGGTAGTTGCAAGATGATCAAATCACACACAGCCCCCATCCCCACATGGGACACAGTCTGTGTCAGACTGTGCTCACAGTCTGAGTAGGAGGGAGAACGGACATTAAATTCCCATTTTACAGATGAGAAAAGGGAGGTACTGAGAAGGAAAGTGACTTGTCCAAGGTGACATACCAGGCAAGTTGCAGAAACAGGATTAGACTCCAGGTCCTCTACTAGGCCTGGGCTCTTTCCACTGGGCTGTGGTGCCCCACTTCCTCTCTCCAGACTGTAAGCTCTTTGTGGATAGGAAACACATCTACCAACTCTGTTATTTTGTACTCTCCCAAGTGTTTAGTACAGTGGTCTGCACACAGGAAGTGCTCAGTAAATACCATTGATTGATTGAGCATCATCAGCATGAACCCCTTCTGCGCCCAGAGCACCTTACTAGGCATTTGACAAGGAAATCCAGACTCATCGTTTACACTACCCTCCAGGGACTCCAGATTTAGTGTCACTAGCTTCCATCAAAACTGTTTCATTACCCCCAGGGATGATTGACCCTTTCTAAGCTTTGAGAGAATAAACAAGAGAAGAAAAAGGCTTCACCTTTGCCCTTGGGTGTTTACAGATTAAGGTGGGAGATGATCACATTAAAGAATGGAGTGTACAATTTGGGAAAGGCCGAGAGTATAAATACAGAAATGTGCCTGAAGGAGTAGTTTGGCCTAGTGGAAAGAGCTTGGGCCTGGGAGTCGTCTAGACTATAAGCTCGTTGTGGGCAGGTAATGTGTCTGTTACATTGTTGTGATGTACTCCAAGAGCTTAGTACAGTGTCCAGCACACAGTAAGCACTCAATAAATATGATTGAGTCACAGGACCTCAGTTCAAATCCCGGCACCACCAGTTGTCTGCTCTGTCACCTTGGGCAAATCATTTCACTTCTCTTTGCCTCAGTTACCTCATCTGTCAAATGGGGAGCTCCATGTGGGACAGGGACTATGACCAATCTGATTAATTTATTCTATCCCAGCCCTTAGAACAGTGCTTGACACATAATAAATACTTAACAAATATACTATTATTTTATTATTATTATTATTACTATTATACTACAAATATACTATACTATTCTACTTATTTTATTTTGTTAATGTGTTTTGTTTTGTTGTCTGTCTCCTCCTTCTAGACTGTGAGCCCTCTGTTGGGTAGGGACTGTCTCTATATGTTGCCAACTTGTACTTCCCAAGTGCTTAGTACAGTGCTCTGCACACAGTAAGCACTCAATAAATACAATTGAATGAGTGAATGAATATACTAACAAGAATAATAATAATAAAGGGTTATACATGTGATGATGATATTTGTTATGCACTTACTATGTGCCAAACACTGTTCTAAGGACTGGAGTAGATAATCAGTTTGTCCCACATGGGGCTCACAGTCTTAATCCTCATTTTACAGATAAGGTAACTGAGGCACAGGAAGGTTAAATAGCTTGCCCAAGATCACACAGCGGACAAGTGGCAGAGCTGGGATTAGAACCCATGTCCTTTGATTCCCAAACCTGTGCTCTTCCCACTAAGCCACGCTGAATCTCCACGTGTCTGTAAGCTCTGGAGTAGTGGTAGTGGCGGCTGTGACCTAGAACAGGGGGTGGGTGGTTTGAGGCACCTGTAAGAGGAAGGCGAAAGAAGTGTAGTTTTAACTATGGCTTTGTGTAGCTCCAGTGACAACTCCGGAGAAACAACAGAATGGTAATTACAGCAGAAAAGGGGCAAGCTAGCACAATGCTCAGAATCCCAGTGAAGGTAGAATGCTCCAAGCAGCCTAGGAAATTGTCTTCTATATAATTAAAATTGAAGCAGCAAGGCAGATGTACTGTTTCCATTGAACATTATCTCGCTATATTTAGAGTCATTGAAACTTTAATTATACAAACTGTGTTTCTTTACCAAAATATTGGTTTCCAGATCGGTGAATGTCCTTTTGAAATGTTAATGATTTGGAGTTTTGTGTCTTTTTATATCATCACTGCATTTAGCTGACCTGTTCCACCTCCCAAATGAAAGTTTTAAAAGACAGCTGTGCACATTTGACAGGTAATCACTGACAAAGGAGCAGAATTGATTATCCCCGCATGGAACCAGGGATTATCATTAACTGTTGAATGTCTCTTCTTTCATCAGGAATACAAATACTTCAGAACGTGTTTTGGCATACCCGACTTGCTAAATAGGACAGAGATTTCATGTATGCTAAATCTCTATAAATCTCACTATGGGTTCGTTCATGCTTCCATTTGGCATCAGAGTTCAGGAGATAGTCCTGTCCAGAGCAGTGGGTTCTGGGAAGAAGACAATGGCTAGAGAGAGAGAATTAATCTATCGATGGTACTTATTGAGTGGAAAGTACTTTACTAAGCACTGGAAAGAGTACAGTGCAATACCCAAACGCTGTCCACGAGGAGCTTCCAGTCTAGAGGAGGAGACAGACTTGAGGAAGCTCACTGTGGACTTGTGTCTACCAACTTGGTCATACTGTACTCTCCTAGTGCTCTGTGCACAATAAGTGCTCAATAAATATGATTGATTGATTGATGGAGTGAGGCTTTAGGTGTCCCAAGGGGCGCCGGTCCAGGTGGAGACCCCAAGACCCACCCAAGCCACTAAAGATGCTTCTTCAAGTGGCTACCTCTTTCCCAGTCCTGGGAAGGGTGAGAAGCAGTGTGGCTAAGTGGAAAGAGCACGGGCTTTGGAGTCCGAGGTCATGGGTTCGAATCCCGGCTCCACCACACGTCTGCTGTGTGACCTTGGCCAAGTCACTTAACTTCTCTGAGCCTCAGTTACCTCATCTGGAAAATGGGGATTAAAACTGAGAGCCCCATGTGGGACAACCTGATCACCTTGTATCCCACCCAGCGCTTAGAACAGTGCTTTGCACATGGTAAGTGCTTAACAAATGCCATCATCATCATCATCACCTATGAAGGAGCTGAACATTTGGCCTGGAATAATCTGCCTAGACCGTGGGCCTCTTGAGGGCAGGGACCGCGTCTATACTCTACTGTATCATCCCAAACACTTAGGATACTGCTCGGCACCCTGAAAGTGTTCAACAAATATGATTGATTGATTGCTTGGTTGATTGAGCAAGGAATCAATCAATCATATTTATTGAGTGCTTACTGTGTGCAGAACACTGTACTAAGCGCTTGGGAAGTACAAGTTGGCAACATATAGAGACAGTCCCTACCCAACAGTGGGCTCACAGTCTAGGAAGCCAGAGGCAGAGCTGAGTCAGAAACCAGAAGCCCTGAAACTCAGCCCAAGCTTATTCCTTTGGAAAAGAAGGATGCTGGGGTTTAATTAAAGCCAGGAGAGGGGAGGTGATCTTCAAAGCTGAAGAGAGACAGTGGGGTTTTGAGGGAAGAAGGTCAGTGGACTGGGATGGGAGAGGTGTAACAGAATAATAATGATGGCATTTGTTAAACTCTGGGGAGGATACAAGGTAATCAGGTTGTCCCACGTGGGCTCACAGTCTTAATCCCCATTTTACAGATGAGGTAACTGAGGCACAGAGAAGTTAAGTGACTTGCCCAGTCACACAGCTGACAAGTGGCGGAGCCAGGATTAGAACCCACAACCTCCGACTCCCAAGCCCATGCTCTTTCCACTGAACCACGCTGCTTTCCACTGAGTCACAGAAGAGTGAGGGGTCGGGATAGCCGGGATACTGGGGACCTTAAAGGGGAAGGTTCTGTGCTTCCATCCCAACTTTGAAGTCAAAGAAGACAAACTTCGAAGACAAGGAACAAAGGGTTTCTGGCTGAGGCTAATGTGCCCCCTACAGAACTCCAATAAGAAGTATGTATGTGACCTCCCTCTCCCAGATACCAGATCATAATAACTGTGGAAATAATTGTGGTAGTTAAGTGCTTACTTACTCATCTGCAAAATGGGTATGAAGACTCTGCAGTCCATGTGGAACATGGACTGCATCTAACTTGATTAGCTTGTATCTACCCCAGCGCTTAGCACAGTGCCTGGCACATAGTATGCACTTCATTCATTCATTCAATCGTATTTATTGAGTTCTTACTGTGTGCAGAGCACTGTACTAAGAGCTTGGGAAGTACAAATCGGCAACATACGGAGATGGTCCCTACCCAACAATCGGCTTACAGTCTAGAGGGGTGAGACAGACAACAAAACAAGTAGACAGGTGTCAGTGCCATCAGAACAAATAGAATTACAGCTATATACACATCATTAATTAAATAGAGTAATAAATATGTACAAATATACACAAGTGCTGTGGGGAGGGGAAAGGAGTAGGGCAGAGGGAGGGAGTGGGGCAATGGAGAAGGGAGGAGGAGGAGAGGAAAAAGGAGGGGGGCTCAGTCTGGGAAGGCCTCCTGGAGGAGGAGATCTCTCAGTAGGGCTTTGAAGGGAGGAAGAGAGCTAGTTAGAGCTTGTTAGTTACATTTAACAAGTATCAAAAAAAAGTTAACTAAGAAAAGCCCCCTAAAAGCCAGTCATCAACAAATCGATAAACTGCACTGGTACACTGCTCTGCACAGAGCAGGTCCTCAATAAATACCACTGATACATTGATTAGTCCAAACATTCAAAGGGATTGCGTTAACTCAATTTCCAATATCTTCTTTTCTGCCACTCCAGATTGTTGCTGAGAACTGTCTTTGTCTTTGATCAAACTGTCAAAAAATGTCAGGATCCTGATCTTTGGTGATTGACGCTTAGACGTTTAGGGTTGTGTTTTCAACAATCAATCTACCAGTCTCTCTCTCTCTCTCTCTTTCTCATCTACTGTTAGACATTGTTCGCAGAGAAGGTGCTTTTGTTTAAGCCTTTTTAAACATTGGAACAGGGGCACAGTAACCATCAGACAATGACAGCTCTTACCCAAAGTGAGACTTTAGTTTCTAACCATCCACTGGGCCACCTGTTAGAATAACCACTTTTCTTTTTTCATTCTTTCACTCATTCATTCAGTCATATTTATTGAGTGCTTACTGTGTGCAGAGCACTTTACTAAGCGCTTGGGAAGTACGATTCAGAAACATATAGAGACGGTCCCTACTCAACAGCGGGCTCACAGTCTAGGCATCAAAACAAGTAAACAGGCATCAATAGCATCAATATAAATAAACAGAATTACATATATGTACAGATAAACACAAGTGCTGAGGGGCATTATGGACATGAAATAACTCAACAGCATAAGAAAAGACAAGACATTTTTACTACCCACAAGGAGTTTACAGTCTAGAAGACTGTAAGCTTCTTAAGGGCAAAGACCATATCTTTTTGGTCATTTATTATACTCAAGCACTGAGTATGATGTTCTGTGCTCTGCACATGGTAGGTAGCCAATACAGGGTCCTTAGTACAGTTCTCTGCAAAAAGTAAGCACTCTAAAAGTACCATTTACTGAGACATTCAGAAGAATGCATTAATAATAATAACAATTGCGGTATTTGTTATGCACTTACTATATGCCAGACACTGTTCTAAGCTCTGGAGTGGGTAATAATGATGATAATATTAATAATTATGGTATTTGTTAAGCATTTACTGTGTTCCAGGCACTGTACTAAGCGCTGGGGTGGATACAAGCAAATCAGATTGGATACAATCCCTGTCCCACATGGGACATTAATACCCATTTTACAGATGAGGTAACAGGCACGGAGAAGTGAAGTGATTTCTCCAAGGTCACACAGCAGACAAGTGGCAGAGTGGGATTAGAACCCAGGTCCTTCTGACTTGCAGGCCCATGTTCTATCCACTGGGCCACTCTGCACAGAGTAGGCGCCCAGTACAGAGTTCTACCTACAGAAGGTACTCAGTACAATGCTCTGCAGACCGTAGGCAGCCATTAGAGTTTTCATCAGACATTAGGTGATATGTACAATGCCCTGCAGGCATTACTCAGAAAAAAAAAATGATGGCATTTATTAAGTACTTACTATGTGCAAAGCACTGTTCTAAGCGCTGGGCAGTGCTCTTTACACAGGAGACATTTGGTACGGTGTCCTGTACACAATAAGCACCCTCTGTAGAACTCTGGGAAAAAGAGTCCAGTACAGTCTCCTAAATTTAATAAATGCCTAATACAGTGCCCTGCTCCCAATAAGTATCACTCAATAAGACTGCGCTTCACACATATGAACAGTACAGGGCCCACACAGAGTAAGAGTTCCTAACAACCTTCTGTAAAGTCCGCTGCCTATTCATTCATTCAATCGTATTTATTGAGCTCTTACTGTGTGCAGGGCACTGTACTAAGCGCTTGGGAAGTACAAGTTGGCAACCCTTAGAGATGGTCCCTACGCAACAACGGGCTCACAGTCTAGAAGGGGGAGACAGACAACAAAACAAAACGTGTGGTCAGGTGTCAAGTCATCAGAATAAATAGAAGTAAAGCTAGATGCACATCATTGACAAAATAGAATAGTAAATATGTACAAGTAAAATGAATAGAGTAATAAATCTGTACGAACATATATACAGTATTCAATCTACCAAACAATGGCATTTTTTGAGCATGCATTCTGTGCAGAGCATTGTGCTGAGCGCTTAGGTGAGTACAGTGGATTAAGTAGACACAGTCCATGCTCTCAAGGATTTTAGAATCCAGGATGAGAGCAAGACATTAAAGTAAATGCAGCATGGCTCAGTGGAAAGAGCCCGGGCTTGGGAATCAGAGGTCGTGGGTTCTAATCCCAGCTCTGCCACTTGTCAGCTGTGTGACTTTGGGCAAGATCACTTCACTTCTCTGGGCCTCAGTTACCTCACCTGGAAAATGGGGATTAAGACTGCTGTAAGCCCCACGTAGGACTTGCATCCTCCACAGCTCTTAGAACAGTGCTTTGCATGTAGTAAGCACTTAACAAATGCCATCATCATTATTATTATTAAGTGGTAGGTAAGGGGAAGCAACTGAGTATAAGGATGCATCTATAAGTGCTGTGGGGGTGGGGTAGGCATCTTTTTTTAAAAATGATGTTTGTTAAGTTCTTATTGTGTGACAGGCAAGGTACAAAGCACTGGAGTAGATAAAAAGTTGGACACAGTCCCTGTCCCACATGGAGCTCACAGTCTTAATCCCCATTTTGCAGATGAGAGAATCTGAGGTTAAGTGAGCCCACTGTTGGGTAGGGACCGTCTCTATATGTTGCCAACTTGTACTTCCCAAGCACTTAATACAGTGCTCTGCACACAGTAAGCACTCAATAAATATGATTGATTGATTGATTGATAGAGTGACTTGCCCAAAATCACACAGCAGAGAAGTGGCAGAGTAGGATTGGGACCCAGGTCCGTGCTCTAACAATTAGGCAATGCTAGTTTTCATTGTTTTCAAACAAGCCCATATATTCTTGTCCTTAAAAATACCTTCCCTCGATCCCATAACCCCTTCTAGTTATCACCCCAAATCCCTCCTACCATTCCTCAAGTAAGTTGTTTGCAATCTCTGCCTCCACTTCCTCTCCTCCAATGGTCTCCTCTTGTCTTGTCTTATGCTGTCGAGTCATTTCCGACGCATAGCGACTTCACAGACACGTCTCTCTCAGAACGCCCCACCTCCACCTGCCATCATTCTGGCAGTGTTTCCATAGAGTTTTCTTGGTAAATATACAGAAATGGTTTACCATTGCCACCTTCCACACAGTAAACTTGAGTCTCCACCCTCGACTCTCTCCCATGCCGCTGCTGCCCAACACAGGTGGGTTTTGACTTGTCTTCCACTCCTTCCATTGCCTTCCACTCGCTGAGCACTGCCCACGCTAGGAATAGAATGGAATCTGCTTGACTCTCCCTCCCATAGCTGAGACCGGTAGAGTACTGGAAATTCTCCAGGTGTGATGCTGAGGGTAATGTTTTCCTGGATCCCCTACAATCTGGTTTCTGCCCCTTCAACTCCATGGAAACTACCCTCTTTAAGAACCCCAGTGACCTCCTTCTTTCCAAATTAAATGGTCTCTACTCCATCCTAATCCTCCTGGACAAAATAATCCTGACCTGGTCACAGCCTTTGACACTGTGGTAACTTTCTCTTCACTGATACTGATCTATCCTGGTTCTCCTCTTTATCTCCCTGGCTGCGCCTTCTCAGTCTCTTTGCAGGCTCCTCCTCTGTCTTCCAACTTCTAACTGTCAGCTTGTTATGAGCAGAGAATGTGTCTGTTTACTGTTATATTGTCCTCTCCCAAGCACTCAGTACTTTGCTTTGCACACAGAAAGCGCCCAATAAATATGATTGGCTGACTGACTGATTGTGGGGGGTCCCTCAATGTTCAGTCTGTCTCCCTTCTGTTCCCCATCTACACCCCCTCACTTAGAGAACTAATTCTCTCACTCCTCCAATTATCCTCCCTATGCTGATGATTCCCAAATCTATCTCTCCAGCTCTGACCTTCCTCCTTCTCTGCAGTTTCACATTTCCTCCTGCTTACAGGACATCTCTGCTTGGATGTACCACCTACACTTAAAATTAATAACTTCAAAGCAGAACTCTTCTGGAAAGAGCCTGGGCTTTGGAGTCAGAGGTCGTGGGTTCAAATCCCGGCTCTGCCACTTGTCAGCTGGGTGACTTTGGGCAAGTCACTTAACTTCTCTGGGTCTCAGTTACCTCACCTGTAAAATGGGGACTAAGACTGTGAGCCCCACATGAGACAACCTGATAACCTTGTATCTACCCCAGTGCTTAGAACAGTGCTTTGCACATAGTAAGCGCTTAACAAATACCATTATTATTATTATTATTATTATTATTATTATTATCTTCCCACCCAAACCCTGACTTTCCTATCACTTTAGACAACTCCACCATTCTCTGACCCTCCTTCTGGGTCTGAGAGAAGCAGCATGGCTCAGCGGAAAGAGCATGGGTTGTAGTCAGAAGTAATGGGTTCAAATCCCCTGTCTCATAATCCCCTAATTGCATTGTACTTGTCTCATCTCTTTCCCACTTATTCAGTCATGAAATCCTGTTGGTTCTATCCTGTCAGCTGTCCTGTCACAACATTTTTACAGTCTGTCCCTTCCTCTCTTTGCATACTACTATCAATCAATCAATCAATCATATTTATTGAGTGCTTACTGTGTGCAGAGCACTGTACTAAGTACTTGGGAAGTACAAGTTGGCAACATATAGAGACAGTCCCTACCCAACAGTGGGCTCACAGTCTAGAAGGGGGAGACAGAGAACAAAACCAAACATATTAACAAAATAAAATAAATAGAATAGATATGTACAAGTAAAATAAATAGAGTAATAAATATGTACAAACATATATACACATATATAGGTGCTGTGGGGAAGGGAAGGAGGTAAGACGGGGGGATGGAGAGGGGGACGAGGGGGAGAGGAAGGAGGGGGCTCAGTCTGGGAAGGCCTCCTGGAGGAGGTGAGCTCTCAGTAGGGCTTTGAAGGGAGGAAGAGAGCTAGCTTGGCGGATGTGCGGAGGGAGGGCATTCCAGGCCCGGGGGGGGATGTGGGCCGGGGGTCGATGGTGGGACAGGGGAGAACGAGGCACGGTGAGGAGATTAGCGGCAGAGGAGCGGAGGGTACGGGGTGGGCTGTAGAAGGAGAGAAGGGAGGTGAGGTAGGAAGGGGTGAGGTGATGGACAGCCTTGAAGACGAGGGTGAGGAGTTTCTGCCTGATGCACAGATTGATTGGTAGCCACTGGAGACTTTTGAGGAGGGGAGTAACATGCCCAGAGCATTTCTGGACAAAGACAATCCGGGCATGCTGATGCCCCTCTCAGGGTCACACCTGGAGAGTTTCCAGTACTCTACTGGTCCTGGCTATGGGAGAGAGAGTCAAGCAGAGACATACCCACTCCATTCCTATCTTGAGTGACTAGCCAGTGGAAGGCAATTTACTAGAAGTCAAAACTCATCTGTACTGGGCAGCAGTGGCATGTGAGAGAGGCAAGGGCAGAGACGCAACTTTACTGCATGGAAGGAGGCATTGGTAAATCACTTCCTTATTTTGACCAAGAAAACTCTCTGGATACACTACCAGAACGATTGCAGATGGAGAGTGGGGCATTCTGGGAGAGATGTACCCATGGCGTCGCTTTGGGTCAGAGAGAAGCAGCATGGCTCAGTGGAAAGAGCACGGGCTGTGGAATCAGAGGTAATGGGTTCAAATCCTGGCTCCACCAAATGTCAGCTGTGTGACTTTGGGCAAGTCACTTCACTTCTCTGGGCCTCAGTTCCCTCATCTGTAAAGTGGGGATTAAGACCATGCGCCCCCCCTTGGGACAACCTGATCACCTTGTAACCTCCCCAGTGCTTAGAACAGTGCTTCGTACATAGTAAGTGCTTAATAAATGCCATTATTATTATTATTATGACAACAGCATAAGGCAAGGCCATGCTGATGCAAGTACTTATCATATCTCACCTTGACAACTGCATCAGCTTCCTTGCTGGTCTCCCTGCCGCCTATCTCTCCCCACTCCTGTCCATACTGCACTCTGCTGCTTGGATCATTTTTCTAAAAACCCATCTGGTCCATGCTTCCCCACTCCTCACAAAATCCAGTCATTGCCCATCCACCTCCATGTCAAACAGAAACTTGTGATCACTAGTTCTAAAGCACTCATCAGCTTTCCCCAACCTAATTTACCTTGCTATTCTACTACAACCCAGACTACACACTTAGCTCCTTTAATGCCTACCTATTAACTGTACTTTGATCTCATCTGTCTTGTTGCCAACCCCTTGCCCACATCCTCCTTCTGGCCTAGGACTCCCTCTCCCTTCATAATGGAAAGATCACCACTCTTCCCACTTTTAAAGCCGTACTAAAATCATATCTCCTCCAAGAAGTCTTCCCTGGCTTATCCATAATCCCACCCTATTCACCCTCCACTTTGAGTTGTCTATGGATTTGGGCCTGTACTTTTTAAATAATAATAATAACAATAATGATGGTATTTGTTAAGCGCTTACTATGTGCCAAGCACTGTTCTAAGCATTGGGGGGATACAAGGTGATCAGATTGTCCCACGGGGGGCTCACAGTCTTAATCCCCATTTTACAGATGAGGGAACTGAGGCCCAGAGAAGTTAAGTGACTTGCCCAAAGTCACACAGCTGACAATTGGCAGAGCCGGCATTTGAACCCGTGACCTCTGACTCCAAAGCCTGGACTCTTTCCACTGAGCCAGGCTGCTTAAAGCATCCTGATACTCATTCCACCTCATGCCACAGCTTTTACATATCCTTATACTCTGCCATTTCCCCTATTTGTAATTTGTTTTACTGCCTGTCTCCCCCTTGACACTATACGCGCTTTATGGTACTCGTTAAGCATTTACTATGTGCCAAGCACTGTTCTAAGACCAAGGGTAGTTACAAGTTGGACACAGTCCCTGTCCCACGTGGGGCTTACAGTCTAAGTAGAGGAAGTAAGATTTAATCCCCATTTTACTGATTGTGTAACTGAGGCACAGAGAAATTAAGTGACTTGCCCAAGGTCGCCCAGAAGACATGTGGCAGAGCTGGGATTAGAACCCAGGTCCTCTGTCTCCCAGGCTCTTGCTCTTTCCACTAGGCCCCGCTGCTTCTTCCTTTTAGGCAGGTATTGTGTCTACCAACTTCATTGTACTGGACTCTCCCAAACGCTTAGTACAGTGCTCTGCACACAGTAAGCACTCAGTAAATACCACTGATGGATTGACTGCAGGTTCCATTGTATTAGGATTTTATCAAATTTTATTATTAAGTGCCTCCGAGTCATTTCTGATTCATAGAGACTCCACAGATATACTTTCTCCAGAACATCCTGTCTTCTGCCATAATCTGCAAACTTTCTAACAGTTCTTCCATTATCAATATCATGGTCTCCATCTAGCTGCTGGTCTGCCTCTTCCACGCTTTCCCTGGACTTTATCAAATTAGTGAACATATTTTTCCGCTGACTCCAGTGCTCTCTTGGAAAAATGATAATAATAATAATGATGGCATTTATTAAGCGCTTACTACGTGCAAAGCACTGTTCTAAGCTCTGGGGAGGTTACAAGGTGATCAGGTTGTCCCACGGGGGGGCTCACAGTCTTCATCCCCATTTTTACAGATGAGGTAACTGAGGCACAGAGAAGTTAAGTGACTTGCCCAAAGTCACACACCTGACAATTGGCAGAGCCGAGATTTGAACCCATGACCTCTGACTCCAAAGCCCATGCTCTTTCCACTGAGCCACGCCGCTTCTCTACAGCCACGCTGCCAAAGGCCTGAACACATGAAAATTTATGCAGCATGATCTTTTTTTTCTAATTAATTGTACTGTCCCATCCAAGGACCCTTTCTTTGTCTAGTAGTTCTGAAAGTTCTGAACAGTTATCACGTATTTGATTCAAAATCAGGAAAGGGATTTCTAAAGCAGTTAACCAGGCAGTTGGCACTTACAGCCTGCATTTTAAGTCTTAATTCAGAAGGAATGTAATTGTTCTGACCAATAACAAAGACAAGCTGTTGCCTTCTTGATTTCATTTGAAGAAGATGACCTTTGTCCTGAAGCTGCTTTCCAGTTACCCACTGTGTCCCCAGAGTACAAATAAAGTGTTTTCTGGGAGAAGTACACGTTTGCTAATGGTCGACGGCTAAACTTTTTCAAAAAGCCCTTTCAAACGATCCAAGAAAATATATTCAGAAAAATCCCAAAGAGCAGAAATTAAAAGTTTTTCTTTGTAGTCATTATTCTGAGTGTCTGTGGTGGGGCAGATGTAAGCAAAGCTTTCTTGTTCACTGAGTGTTTGAAAAAAGCATATTTTGAGATGTTAATGATGAAAGCAATATTTATGGTCTCCATCAATCCTCCAACCTTAAAAGGCTCCAACAACCAGGTCTCTAGGATTTTCTTATTTACTGAGTTATGAGGGACATCACATTGCTCTGCAGGACAATGGTAAATTAAAATCAAACATGTCATGGTCTACTGGTTAGAGCATGGGTCTGAAAGTCAGAAGGACCTGAGTTCTAATCCTGGCTCCTCCAATTGTCTGCTGTATGACCTCGGGCAAGTCACTTAACTTCTCTGGCTCAGTGGAAAGAGCCTGGGCTTTGGAGTCAGAGGTCATGGGTTCGAATCCCGGCTCCACCACGCGTCTGCTGTGTGACCTTGGGCAAGTCACTTAACTTCTCTGAGCCTCAGTTCCCTCATCTGTAAAATGGGGATTAAGACTGTGAGCCCCATATGGGACAACTTGGTCACCTTGTATCCCCCCCCAGTGCTTAGAACAGTGCTCTGCACATAGTAAGCGCTTAACAAATGCCATTATTATTATTATTATTGTTATTATCTCTGCCTCAGTTCCCTCATCTGTAAAATGGGGATTGAAGCTGTGAGCCCTATGTGGGACAGGGACTGTGTCCAACCTGATTACCTTGTATCTACCCTAGCACTTAGAACAGTGCTTGGCACATAGTAAATGCTTAACAAGTAGCACTTTGCAAACAGGTTAAGACTTTTGGTGAAGCTATGTGGATGAGGCAGAATTTTCCCATTTGAGTGAGCAACATTGGATAATAACAACAGTAATGGCATTTATTAAGCACTTACTATGTGCCAAGCATTGTTCTAAGCGCTGGGGAGGTTACAAGATGATCAAGTTGTCCCACGTAGGGCTCACAGTCTTCATCCCCATTTTATAGATGAGGGAACTGAGGCCCAGAGAAGTTAAGTGACTTGCCCAAAGTCACATAGCTGACAAGTGGCGGAGCCGGGATTTGAACCCATGACCTCTGACTCCACAGCCCAGGCTCTTTCCATTGAGCCGTCGTCTGGATGCCCAGGCTACTACTGACTGGTGTGGAATTTTTGATTGGGTTTCCCACTCCCAGCAGGACATGTGCTTGAGTTGGTTTTTTTCTGCCATGGTGATGCATCACACTGAGGCATCCACCCTCTCTTACCCGTTCTCCCATGTCCAGAGGTGTCCCCTAGAGGATTGCCTGCAGGGGATCTCGGTAGAGCCTGAGGCATCTGCCCTCCAATAATAATAATAATAATAATAATAATAATAATAATAATAATAATAATAATAATAATAATGGTATACAGCATGGCTAGAGAAGTAGCATGGCTCAGTGGAAAGAGCACGGGCTTTGGAGTCAGAGGTCATGGGTTCAAATCCCGGCTCTGCCAATTTTCAGGTGTGTGACTTTGGGCAAGTCACTTAACTTCTCTGGGCCTCAGGTACCTCATCTGTAAAATGGCGATTAAGACTGTAAGCCCCACATGGGACAACCTGATCACCTTGTAACCTCCCCAGTGCTTAGAACAGTGCTTTGCACATAGTAAGTGCTTAATAAATGCCATCATTATTATTATTATTTGTTGAACACTCACTATGTTCCAGGCACTATACTAAGCACTGGAGTAGATATAAGGTAGTCGGGTTGAACACAGTCCCTGTTCCAACTGGAGCTCACAGCCTCAATCCCCATTTTACATATGAGGTAACTGAGGTATGGAGAAAAATGACTTGCCCAAGGTCACATAGCAGACAAGTGATGGAGCCGGGATTAGAACTCATGACCTTCAGACTCCCAGGCCCATGCTCTACCCAGAGGTGCTCCCTTGAGTATTGCCTGTGGGGGCTTTGGGTAATAATAATAATAATAATGATAGCATTTACTAAGTGCTTACTATGTGCAAAGCACTGTTCTAAGCGCTGGGGAGGTTACAAGAGTGATCAGGTTGCCCCACGGGGGGCTCACAGTCTTAATCCCCATTTTACAGATGAGGGAACTGAGACCCAGAGAAGTTAAGTTACTTGCCCAAAGTCACACAGCTGGCTATCGGCAGAGCCAGGATTTGAACCCACAACCTCTGACTCCAAAGCCCGGGCTCTTTCCACTGAGCCACGCTGCTTCTCTGATGGCCTGTGACCTTTGGGCTCAATAGCTCTAGGCCTCCTGCAGCTGAAGGACCTGATAGATCCTCCTCATTCCCTTTTCCGTTATCACTGAGGGTGGAACAACCTTTGACTGCCAGTGCCTTTGAGGTATGTGAGATATCTATCGATCAATCATATTTATTGAGTGCTTACTGTGTGCCAACTTGTACTTCCCAAGTGCTTAGTACAGTGCTCTGCACACAGTCAGTGCTCAATAAATACGATTGAGTGAATGAATGAATGAATGCAGAGCACTATATTAAGTGCTTGGAAGAGTACTGTATAACAAAGTTGGTAACATGGTCCCCACCTACAAAGGGCTTACAGTCTAGAGGTAGCTTCAGTCATGAAGTCAGTCAACGGTATTTACTAAGCACTTACCATGTGCAGAGCACTGCACTATGTGCTTGGAAGAGTGCAATATAACAGACACATTTCCTGCCCACAGTGAGCTTACAGTCTAGAAGGGGAGACAGACGTTAATATAAATAATTTACAGATATGACCATAATCAATCATATTTATTGAGTGCTTACTGTGTGCAGAGCACTGTACTAAGTGCTTGGGAAGTACAAGTTGGCAACATATAGAGACAGTCCCTACCCAACAGTGGGCTCACAGTCTAAAAGGGGGAGAGAGAGAACAAGACCAAACATACTAACAAAATAAAATAAATAGAATAGATATGTACAAGTAAAATAAATAGAGTAATAAATATGTACAAACATATATACATATATACAGGTACTGTGGGGCAGGGAAGAAGGTAAGGGTCCAGGAAGGGGGATGAATAAAGGGAGTAAGTCAGGGTGATGCAGAAAGACATTGAAGAAAAGGCAAAGAGGGCTTAAGTCTAGAGGTACAGGGTTCTAGCATGACCCGGAGAGGCAATGTCCAAACCTGTCTGTGACAGTGGACGGGTGAAACTGGGTGAATGCTAAGGAGAAAAAGAGAATCAACAAGGAGGGATGTTGTAAAAATATGGGATGAGCATTCCTTAGCACTGCTTGCCCCTGTCCCAGGTGGTGTCAATAATAATAATCACGGAATTTGTTAAGCGCTTACTATGTGCCGAGCACTGTTCTAAGCGCTGGGGTAGATTCAAGGTAATCAGGTCGCCCCACGTGGGGCTCATAGTCTTAATCCCCATTTTACAGAGGAGGTAACTGAGGCCCAGAGAAGTGAAGCAACTTGCCCAAAGTAACACAGCTGACAAGTGGCAGTGGCTCCAAAGCCCACGATCTTTCCACTAAACCACACTGCTTCTCTGTGTAACAATAGATTGTCAGTGGAACAGTCCAGCTTCCCCTCACCTGCAGAGTATCTACACAGTTCCAGGAGGCACTTGCCTAGGAAGATGGGGGGCCCAGCGGACTCTGGAAGAGCAGACCCCCTCACCACCATTTTGCCCAAACACACATCTCCTTTTGAGACGTAAAACAGCATCAAAGTATCCGCAGCCTGGAATACCTTCCCTCTTGCTGTAGTTCCCACAGCCTGCACCTCTGGAGACTTCTGGAAGTCACATTAAACTCCCAGGATAGTTGGTAGCTAACCGGCTGATTCACCAAAGCAGTGTGAGCTGCCATCCTGTTTGATGGTCCATGAAGCTCCTTTTCAACAATTAAATCTTTTTTTTAATGATATCTGTTAAGCCCTTATTCTGTGCGACGCACTATACAAAGTGCTGTTAGATACAAGGTAATCAGGTTGGACAAGGTCCCTTTTTTATGGTATTTGTTCAGCTTCTAGACTGTGAGCCCACTGTTGGGTAGGGACTGTCTCTATATGTTGCCAACTTCTACTTCCCAAGCGCTTAGTACAGTGCTCTGCACACAGTAAGCGCTCAATAAATATGATTGATTGATTGGTTAAGCACTTACTATAATAATGATGGTATTTAAGTGCTTACTATGTGCCAAGAACTGTTCTAAGTACTGGGGTAGATACAAGGTAATTAGGTTGTCCCACGTGGGGCTCACAGTCTTCTTCCCCATTTTACAGATGAGGTAACTGAGGCACAGAGAAGTTAAGTGACTTGCTCAAGGTCACACAGCTGACAAGTGGTGGAGCGACCTCTGACTCCCAAGCCCATGCTCTTTCCACTAAGCCACGCCTATGTGCTAGGCACTGTACTAAGCAATAATAATGATGGTATTTGTTAAGCGCTTACAATGTGCAAAGCACTGTTCTAAGCGCTGGGGGGGATACAAGGTGATCAGGGTGTCCCATGTGGGGTTCAGAGTCTTAATCCCCATTTTACAGATGAGGTAACTGAGGCACAGAGCAAGGTCATACAGCTGACAAGTGGCAGAGCCAGGATTAGAGCCCATGATCTCTGGCTCCCAATCCCGGGCTCTTTCCATCATCATCAATCGTATTTATTGAGCGCTTACTATGTGCAGAGCACTGTACTAAGCGCTTGGGAAGTACAAATTGGCAACATATAGAGACAGTCCCTACCCAACATTGGGCTCACAGTCTAAAAGGGGGAGACAGAGAACAAAACCAAACATACTAACAAAATAAAACAAATAGAATAGATATGTACAAGTAAAATAAATAAATAAATAGAGTAATAAATATGTACAAACATATATACATGTGCTGCGGGGAAGGGAAGGAGGTAAGACGTGGGGGATGGAGACTTTCCACTGAGTCACGCTGCTTCTCTTTGGGGTAGATACAAGTTTGGACATAGTCTATGCCCCACACAGGGCTCACATTTTGCAGATGAGATAATTGAGGGACAGACAAGTGAAATCACTTCCCAGGTCCTTCTGATTCCCAGGCCTGTACTCTACCCATTAGGAAACACTACTTCTCACATGGGGCTCACAGCCTTATTCCACATTTTACAGATGAAGTAGCTGCGGTACAGAGAAGTGATTTTCCCAAGGTCACACAGCAGAAAAGTAGTGGAACTGGGATTTTTTAAAAAAGTGGTATTTGTTAAGCCCTTATTGTGTTCCAGGCACTGTACTAAATGCTGGAGTAGATACAAGCTAATCAGATTGGACACAGTCCATGCCCCACATGGGGCTCACAGTCTTAATCCTTAGTTTATAGATGAGGTCATTGAGGCACAGAGTAGTGAAGTTACTTGCCCAAGTGACAGAGCCAGGATTAGAACTCAGGTCCTTCTGATTTCCAGGCCTGTGTTCTATTCACTAGATGTGGGACAGGCAGCTAACATCCTGGGGAATTCAAGACCAAGACCAGATGTTCCCGAAGTCCTGTAGACTGTAAGCTTTTTGTGGGCAGGAATCATGTCTATCAACTCTATTGTATTGTTCTTTCCCAAGTGTTCTCTACAGTGCTCTGCACACAGTAAGCACTCAATAAGTGCCATTGCTTGATTGAACATAGAAGCCCTGCCTCCAGAATTTATGTACATATCTGAAATTTTATTTATTTATTATTAATGTGTGTCTCCCCCTCTAGACTATAATCTCACCGTGGGCAGAGAATGTATCTGTTACATTGTTATACTGTACTCTTCCAAGCGCTTAGTACAGTGTTCTGCACATAATAAGTGTTCAATAAATACAATTGACTGGCTAATGATAATAATAATTGTGGTATTCATTAAGTGCTTACTTTGTCCCAAGCATTGAACCAAGCCCTGGGATAGATACAATCAGATCAGGCACAGTCCCTTGTCCCAGATGGGGCTCACAGTCTAAGTGGGAAGGAAAACAGACATTAAATCCCCATTTTACAGATGAGGAAACTGAAGCCCAGAGAAGTTTAAGGACGGGCCCAAGGTCACACAGCAGGCAGTTGGTGGACAGGGGATTAGAACCCAGATCCTCTGACTCCCAAGCTGGTGCTCTTTCCATTAGATCACACTGCTCCCCCTAGACTGTGAGCTCGTTGTGGTTAGGGATTGTCACTGTTTATTTCTGTATTGCTCTTTCCAAGTGCTTAATACAGTGCTCTGCACACAAGAAGTGCTTAATAAATACAACTGAATTGAATGAATGTGAGCATGATTCAGTCAGCAGCCCTATCCTATTGGTGTGTTTGGAGCACACCTGTTTCATCCAAGACAGAACACTCACTGCTAATTTAAACTAATTAAAAATGCTACAATTTAAGCATTCATATTGCTGTGGGAGATTTAAAAGCTACTTGTTTAAAAATGTGTTTCATCAAATTGCCAAACAGAATACCTAGCCCTTGGAAAAACCTTCAATTGATCACAATCTAATGGGACGACTTCAATTTATGAATTTCTGCAAAGTCTACTGTGATATCCAGCTCCAGCCTCTACTCAATCTGTCCTTGGATACCATCTAGCCTAAAATTGTAGAAAGCTCTTTTTTAATTTTAGAAAAAAGGAGTAATTCTATTTTGCTTCTTGCCCTGCTTTTTTGATATATATTTAAGCGTCATGCAGAATGCTTCGTGGTGGGAAGATACCCATTTTAGAACTAATTTCCCTGGATGGAAAAGCAAGCCATATGTTTGTGCCGGTGATATCAACACAGCTTGCAACTCGATCATTTTTTGAGTAGCCTGATGCATTTGCATTTACGAGAGAGGACACTAAAATCTTACCTTCATTCCTGAAACAGCAGCAGCTGGAGGTGCAAACCAAGGTCACAGAAATCCTTGTATCTTTCTTGATCTCATCTCTCTGCTGGTCTGACTCTGGTGAGAATTTATATTAAGTGGCCCTCTGTGCCTGGGTCTCTCAAGTTTCTCTACCACGCTTTGAGCCCAAGGGTGACTGGGAGGGAATTAAATGTGTTAGAGTTTAACTCTACCTTGTTAGTGTTCCTTGTGGGGCAGGTGCACTGGATTCCTAAATGGCTGAAATAGAAAGTAAACTCATTTTCTTTCCACTCACCTGACTTCTCCAGGCCCTCAAATGCAGCAGAGAAGCCATCTTTTCCCTCAACCACGATTCACAGTCTTTGGACTTAAGGAAGTCACCAGGAGGAATGTAAAGAAGTGAAGGAAACTTGCACATAGAGTAATTTTAATCCATTCCGTTTTTAAATACCACAATAAATTTAATTTTCACAATAAATTAAATAGCCATATTCAGTTTACAAAATAGAATTACTTAGTGTGAAACCAGTATTTACAAACAATATACACTATATACATGACATTTTGCTTTATTGATATCCGAGCATAGAAGAAAAATTATTTTGACTTTCGGACACATGGTTGACATGCTAACAAGTAACACTATGGTCCATCCAAAAAAAAAAAATATAGTGCAAATTCACCACAGGAACTTTGGAACATTGTCAATTCTGTGAGATAAAACATTCTTGTAAATCATAAGAAAATTGAACCACCCAGTTTCACGGCAACAATTCAGCTTCTGAAAGAGAGAGCCAGTATTCCCTTGGAAAGACGCGTATCACATCGATCCAGCATTCCCGCCCTTCCCGACACATCCCGAAGCTTCACGGCCGTCAGTGATTTTGCACACGCTAATATTTTGGCATAGTTCTATGAAAATGGCAGACGACAAATTCCGTTGCAAAAAGGAAGACAAACTCTTTGAATAATAGCTGAATTCATTTCTTTTCTGTTTTTGAATAGCTTAAAATGTCACACCTAAGCCCAGTAAATGCTTTTTTCTTTTTTTCCCTTCCTTTGTAAAAAAAAAAAAACCCTCGTTCCCACCTGATATTTGGTCACATACTGCGTATGTACAAGTCCGCATGAAAGAAAAAATTACTTGGTACCTTCGTCTCTGAAAAGTGCATATTTTACTCTAGAGGGGACATGATGGCGTGAGCTTCCCCGGTGCAACACTTTGTGTTAAATGCCAGTTCCGTTTAGGGCCAGTTCAGTTTCCTCCCGGTGATCTGGTAGAACTTTTGATTGAAAGGGTGAAAGAACTTGCGCAATTTGGTAATGACGGAGGGATCCACTTCTGGGTGGATCCTTCCCTTGCTCCCCGCTAGGCACTTGTTAAAGACAATGTTAAATCGCAAGCAGTAGAATCCTCTGGTGGCGTTGAAGTATAGGTTGTACCGACTTATCCGCGGGGGGAGATTGAGGAACTTCTCCACCAGTTGGAGCTCCGGCAGGGGCTCCGTGATGAGACGGTCCCCGTCCACCATGTGGAACTGCTCAATGGGGAAATATTTCAGCCACCTCTCCAGGTGTTTGGTGTAGACGCTGGTCCTCACCGCCTTGTACTTGGTGTTCACCTCGCAGGTGTTCGGGTCGATGGCCAGCTTCTCGAACTTGTAGTAAGTTTTGTTCTTCCTCTCCTTCCCCTCCAGCACCTGAGTGTAGTCGGAAATTGCCCTCGTCGTGGGTTCCCTGACGATGATCAGCAGCTTGATGGACGAGTTCATTTTGTAAATCCTCTCGGGCACCTCCTCGGTGATGAAGTAGGCCGGGCTCTTCTCGATGGTGATCTGGTGCGGGTGAGAGAAGGGCATCTTTCTCCGGTACCACTCGATGCCCCGGGCGTAGTTCTCGTCGTTGTCGAAGAAGTGGATCTCTTGAGAGGCCTTGACGACGGCCGGGTGGAGGTTGAGCATCTCCAGCAGAGCCCGGGTGCCTCCCTTCCTCACGCCGATGATGATGGCCTTGGGCAGCTGCTGGACCAAGTTGTGGAGCCGGATCTGGTCCTTGGTGGCATTGCCCTTCCGGAACTCGTGGAGCAGCCCCCGCTTGAACTGGAGAGCCCGGGCTGGGAAGTCAACCCGGCCGCGGGGTCCCAGGCGGCTTTCAATGGGGCAGAGGGGCTGCAGCCTGGAACGGACAAACAGACATTGTCACGGGGTTGACCGCCGCAGCCTTCCGCCCGCCGCAGCTGGGGCCTAGGCCAGGAGATGAGTATGGCTTGGGGGGAGTGAGCTCATCATTCATTCAATCGTATTTCATTCAATCATGTTTATTGAGCGCTTACTGTAAGCAGAACACTTACTAAGCACGTGGGACAGTACGATAGAAGAATAAATGGACACATTCCCTGTCCACAACGAGCTTATAGTCTAGAGCTTACAGTCTCCTCATTCTGAGGAGAGAAGCAAGGCATCCTAGGCCAGCCCTGTGGTCCACCCGGCCTCCATCCGCCGGCATCAACCGGTTACCTGGAAATGAGCCGTGTGTCAGTCTGTCTCTCTGGATGCTTTGCCTCTGGGGACCTTAAATGGGCTGCTCCCCCCAGGACCCATCCCAAACCCCTTGGAGTCCATTTTCGGCCCTCGCATCCGATTCCATCTACTTAGCACTAATAACGATGGCATTTATTAAGCGCTTACTATATGCAAAGCGCTGTTCTAAGCGCTGGGGAGGTTACAAGGTGATCAGGTTGTCCCACGGGGGGCTCACAGTCTTAATCCCCATTTTACAGATGAGGGAACTGAGGCACAGAGAAGTGAAGTGACTTGCCCAAAGTCACACAGCTGACAGTGGGAGGAGCCGGGGTTTGAACCCATGACCTCTGACTCCAAAGCCCGTGCTCTTTCCACTGAGCCACGCTGCTTCTCTACCGCCCATATTAGTAATTATGGCATTTATGAAGCACCTACTATGTGCCAAGCCCTGTACTGAGCTCTGGGGTTGATGCAAGAGAATCAGGTCTCACGTGAGACTCACAGTCTAAGTAGGAGAAGCATGGCCTAGTGGATACAGCACGGGACTGGGAATCAGAAGGACCTGGCTTCTAATCCTGGCTCCACTACTCATCTGCTGGGTGACCTTGGGCAAGTCACTTCACTTCTCAGGGCCTCAGTTACCTCACCTGTAAAATGGGGATTGGAACTGTGAGCCCCATGTGGGACAGGGACTGTGTCCAATCCAATTTTCTTATATCCATCCCAGAGCTTAATAGAGTGTCTGGTACACAGTAATCACTTAACAAATACCACAATTATTGCTATTAGTATTAGGAAAACCCTTATTGAATTGCCATTTTGCAGATGGGGAAACTGAAGCACAGAGTGGGTCACATAGCAGGTGGAGCCTTGATTAGAACCCAGTTTCTCTGACTCCCAGACTCGTGATATTTCCCATTAGGTCACTCTGCTTCTGAATTTTGTCTTAAACAATTCATTGTCTTCTAGGCGGTAAGCCTGTTGCAGGCAGGGAACATGTTTACCAACTTTGTTATATTGTTACACTGTACTCTCCCAAGCACTTAGTACAGTGTTCTGCACCTAGTAAGTGCTCAATAAATACAATCGATTGATTGATTATTACGTGGAGCACATAAGTGATGCTTTTAGGAAAAACTGTTTGAAACTTTTATTCCTCAAGTGGCTTGAATTTCCCAAAGAACCTACCTAAGTTCTCAGGGCAAAAGTGACATTGGTCAAAGAAACATTTTCATCACTAGCCATTTACCCAAGCTTTTAATGAGCAATTTGGAAGATGTTTATTTCTGGGTTGGAGGAGCTGATTTTGAAGCAGGATTCCTTTGCTCTCCTATGATACTTGCTCAGCTCCTAAAAGCCTACTGTAAACTCACTGTGGGCAGGGAATATGTCTGTTAATAATAATAATAATGGTATTTGTTAAGCACTTGCTCTGTGCCAAGTCCTGTTCTAAGGACTGGAGTAGATACATGGTAATCAGGTTGTCCCATGTGGGGCTCACAGTTTTAATCCCCATTTTACAGATGAGGTAACTCAGGCACAAAGAAGTTAAATGACTTGCCCAAAATCACACAGCTGATAAGTGGCAGAGCCAGGATTAGAACCCATGACCTCTGACTCCCAAGTCTGGGCTCTTTCCACTAAGCCACACTGCTTCTCTCCCAAGTACTTAATACAGTGCTCTGCACACAGTAAGCACTCTATAAATATGATTGACTTCACTGATGATTGATCAAAAGAGTAGCTACCACATTCAGGAAAATGTCTCTCTAGATTTCCTTCTCAAAAGTCAGCCCCAGGCCAGAATACATCAGTTCTAATGGGAACAGGATAAAGTCTTTATAATGTGGTCATTGCCCTGCCTCTATGGGAGGATCAGGACAGGAGGAGGAGGTTATTTTTCATCCTGCTTTTTCCTCCTGCTTAATACACAAAGGTGATCACAAACCTACCTGCCCCCAGAAAGTGAGGGGATTTAGGGAATTTAGTGTCCGGGGGCCAGGTCAAACCACCCTGAAATAGATGGAGGTAATTCACATTCTCTCATCAGTTCTCCTTTGCTGCTCACATTGCTAAGCTCCCAGGGGACATTAGCAGTGTGGTCTAGTGCTTGATGTGGGGAGGAATGTGTCTCTTTGTTGTGATATTAATTAATTAATTATGGCATTTGTTAATCACTTACTATGCCAAGCACTGTTCTAAGCACTGGGACAGGTACAAGGTTATCAAGTTGCCCCACGTGGGGCTCACAGTCTTAATTGCCATTTTACAGATGAGGTAACAAAGGCACAGAAAAGTGAAGTGACCTTCCCAAAGTCACATAGCTGACAAGTAGCAGAGCCGGGATTAGAACCCACTACCTCTGACTCCCAAGCCTGAGCTCTTGTCACTAAGCCACGCTGAAGTATTGTAGTCTCCCAAGTGGTTAGTACAGTGCCTTGCACACAGTAAGCACTCAGTAAATACCATTGAATGAATGAATGAAAGAATATGGGCCTGGGAGACAGAAGATTTGGATTCTAATCCAGGCTCCACCCCTAGCCAGCTGGGTGACCTCAGACCTAGCCACAGTTCTTTTCTGCACCTCAGGTTCCTCATCTGTAAAATGGGGATAAAATACCCATTCTCCATCCCTGTTAGACTGTGAGCCTCATGTGAGACAGGGGCTGTGTCTGACTTGATTATCCAGTTTTTACCCTAGTGCTTAGTACTGAGCTCGGCACCTAGAAAATGCTTACAAACACCACAATTATTATTATTACTAGAGCCAGCCCCATAATTCAAATTTAGCTGGAGGGCCCTGGAACCACTGGAACCACACACTTCGTTTTTTGTTTTCTTTTAGGGTTTAGAGATTCCTATTAGCACTCTAGAGATTGAGAGGAGGAAGGAGGACAGCTAGCAGCATTTTCAAAAATAACAGGCACCTGTTTTGAAAGGAAGGAATACTGCCTGACTCTCAGTCTATGGGTAGGGAGAAGCACATTTTCCAGGAGAGAGGGTCACAGCAATAAAAGCAGTACCACAACACTGCTGACACAACAGCAACCCTCCCCTACCTCCCACAAATCTCCCTCCCTACCTTCACTTGTAGGGACTCCCCTGGCTCTAGCCTTATTCTTAGCCTTATACTGTACTCTCCCAAGCACTTAGTACAGTGCTCTTCACACATTAAGTGTTCAATAAATACAATTGATTGATTATTCTCCCTTCAGAAATCAAGTTCTTCCCTTTTTTCCTCTTTTATGTTATTTGTTAAGCATTTACTTTGTGCCGGGTACTGCACTAAGCACTGGGGTAGATAAAAGCTAATCAGGTTGGACCAAGTCCCTGTCCCACACAGGGCCCGAGCCTTAATCCCCATTTTGCAGATGAGGGAATCGAGGCAGAGAGAAGTTAAGTGATTTGGCCAAGGTCACATAGCAGACAAGTGGCAGGGGCAGGGTTAGAACCCAGGTCCTTCTGATTCTCAGGCCTGTGCTCTATCCACAAGGCCATGTTGCTTCTCTTTTCTAGCCAGGTGACTCAAGGATGTTCTTAAGGAACCTGGAGAGATGCCAGCTGAAAGGGTCAGGACTGCTCATCTCTGAAGCTTTTCAGGTGTTGGCCTGGAACAAATGCTAGTTCCTTGTTCTCTAATTTGTTCTTAGTGGGCTTTCCAAGCCATCATTAGAAAAACAGCATGGCCTGGTGGATAGAGCATGGGCCTGGGAATTAGAAGGACCTGGGTTCTAATCCTGCCCACCACTTGCCTGCTGTGTGACCTGGGACAAGTCACCTAACTTCTCTGGGCCTCAGTTACCTCATGGGTATTAAGAGTGCGAGACCCATGTGGAACATGGACTATGTCCAACCTAATTAGCCCGTACCCACCCCAGCACTTAGTACAGTACCTGGCACATAGTAAGCGCTTAACAAATGTCATAAAAATAAATCAATCTGAGAGAAAGGATCCTCATCCGGCCCAGTCAGCCCCTGACAATCGCAGCTCATTAACATCGTTCAGATTCTCCAGCCCTTCTTTTAAGTGCAATAGGATTCAAAATCTAATGTCAATCAATCAATCGTATTTATTGAGCACTTACTGTGTGCAGAGCACTGTACTAAGCGCTTGGGAAGTACAAGTTGGCAACATATAGAGACAGTCCCTACCCAACAGTGGTCTTACAGTCTAAAAGGGGGAGAGTCCCTTTGCAGGCACGTGCATAATTTTAACTATCACTGGGATCCATCAGCGGTCCACTCACAAATTTAGAAAGAAGAAACATGAGTATATCATAACTGTGGCTCTGGGTCTGGAGGTCAGTACACAAATAAAAATGAGCTTCCGTAATGAAATCTGGCCAGCGTGGCTGTCTCCCTTCTGACAAAAAGGGCCAGAGCATCCGGAATATCAATGAATGGAGACAAATGCTTTGGTGAGGGCAACTTTTCCCTGTCCTGAAGTGGAAGATCAATCAAAATCAATCCTGAGGAAGGAAAGGTTTCTGGGGTGCTTTTTAGGTAGGAATATTAATGGAAACACGCTGAATCTTAAGGAGGCTGAAACTCAGACCCATTTAGACTCCAAATGCCACTCTCATTTGTTTAATCACCTACCTATCCAAGCTCCCAACTCTGGCAACTAGGTAGAGGAGACTTCCAATTGCAAGGCTTCCCAGCACGAACAGCTTTTGTCTCAGCAACGCCTGCTGTTTGAATAGCATGGCCCTCCATCAATCTTCAGGACTTCTTCAGCCTGTAGGGACCAGACCATGTAAATCACTCATCTGCAGGCAGTAATGCATATGTGGGCAGACGTTTATTAACAGGCAGTCAGTCAGCTCTTACAAGTGATTAAACTTCACTTGCCAAATGACCTTTTCATCATCGACAAGCATTTAGTAACCCCTGCTCCCTCCCCTGTTCTCTACCAAATCAGGTGACGCATCCGGCGGAAGCCCCATCCCATGTTGCCCACGGCCGAAGACACTTCTGAGTTCTCATCAAATTTTTCCAGATCACTGAAAGTTGAGAGATATTTAAGAGATATTTAAGCTTCATGGGCTACCTGGCATCTGATAATTTTACCTTTATAGCAACAGAGAAAACAAAATGGAATGAAATCTCATTTCTGCAAACTCTTTCTCTTCCACAACCTCACAGGGTTCTTAAAAATCTGGATTTTGTTTAATAACCACACTGCACATTTTCAAACACCCTTGAAAATTTTCACACATCCTCTCTCTTCTTCCCTTTCCATCTCTCTCTTTCTCTCCCTTTCTTTCTCTCCCATCTTTATCTTTCTCCTCCGGCTTTCTTTCTCCCCCTTCCCTACCTCTTACGACCTTCCTTCCTCTTACCATCTCTCACCATCTTTCTCTCTCCCTACTTTCTTTTTCTTCCCATCTCTTCTCATCTTTCTTTCTCTCCCCATCTCTCCAACTTCCTCGCTCTTTGTACTTTTATTCTCCCCATTTGTCTCACCACCTTTTTCTCTCCCTACCTTTTCTCCCCCCTCCTTATCTCTCACCATCTTCCTCTATCTCCCCCTCCCTACCTCTCACCATTTTCCTCTGTCTTCCTTTCTCCCCCTATTTCCTGTCCCCTGCCCTGTGTCTCACTATCTTCCTCTTTCTTCACTCTTTTACCCTCCCTTCTCTGGGTCTCTGCTTTTCTGCCTCCATCTTTCACTGCCACAATACTTGTCTCTCGCTCGATCATGTGAATGTCTCTCTTTTGTTCCTTGCTTCTCCACCCTTTTGTGTCTGTGTCTCTCTCTCTGGGTGGCAGGTGATGGTGGTTCATCTCTGAAGGCCCCTCTCCACCTTGTTGTCATTGGGTGCCTCACCTCCAGTGAGTTGGTCTTCTCAGAGGAAGCCAGCTTTCCGTCATTCCCTTTTGCCAGAGAGCCTCTAGGCCTGCCTAATCGGGACATGCATAGGCTCTTCTTCTTTCACATGCTCAATCGATGAGCCCACTGTTGGGTAGGAACCGTCTCTATATGTTGTCAACTTGTACTTCCCAAGCGCTTAGTACAGTGCTCTGCACACAGTAAGCGCTCACTAAATATGATTGAATGAATGAATGAGGGCATTTTTATGGTATTTGAAAAGCATTTACTATGTGCCCAGCACTGCACTAAGCATCGTGGTAGATAAAAGCTAATCAGATTGGGCACAGTCCATGTCCCATGTGGGGCCCACAGTCTTCATCCCCATTTTTCAGTCAGTCAGTCAATCATATTAATTGAGTGATTACTATATGCAGAGCACTGTACTAAGCATTTGGGAGAGTACAGCAGTAAACAGACACATTCCCTGACCACAGAGCACTAAGTAATAATAATAATAAAAAGACTGTAAGTGCTTAAGTGCCGTCAAGTCATTTCCAATTCATAACGACTCCATGGATATACTTTCTTCAGAATGTACTGTCCTCTGCAATAATCCACAATTTTTCTAATGGTTCTTCCATTATTGTTGTTATGGTCTCTATTCATCTAGCTGTTGGTCTGCCTCTTCCTCATTTTCCCTAGACTTTTCCTAGCATTAGTGTCTTCTCCAGAGAATTAGTCCTCCTGATTATGTGTCCAAAATATACTAATCCAAGTCAAGTCATTTGGCCTTCTAAAGATCACTTTGGTTTAATTTGTTCCCACATCCATTTGTTTGTTTTACAGGCAGTCCATGATATCTGCCAAAGCCTTCTCCAACACCGCATTTCAAAAAAATAGGTTTTATTTCTATCCTGTTCTTTCACTGTCCATCTTTTGGATCTATATATTGTCACTGGAAACACCATAGAGTTGACAATTTTTATTTTTGTGTCAATTGTTACATCAGCACATTTCATGACTTCTTCCAGGCTCTTCATAGCAAGTCTTCCGAACACTAATCTTTGGCATATTTCTTGGCTACTAGTGCTTTTATTATTGATTGTCGATCCCAGGAGAGAAAAATTCTCAACTATTTCAATCTTCTGTCCATCCACTACAAATGTGTTAAAACTTCCAGTTGTCATGATCTTTGTTTTCTTTACATTCAAATATAGGCACATCTTTTTGCTCTGTTCCTTAACATTTAATAATAAGCCCTTCAGTCTAGAGATGAGCTAGAGATGAGGGAACTTTCACATGCTCAGTCGATGATGTTTACAGATGATGAGGGCATTTTTATGGTATTTGTTAAGCACTTACTATGTGCCAGACACTGTACTAAATGCTGGGGTAGATAATCAGGTTGGACACAGTTCATGTCCCACATGGGGCTCACAGTCTTAATCCCCATTTTACAGATGAGAGAAATGAGGTCCAGAAAAGTGAAGTGACTTGCCCAAGGTCCCATAGCAGACAGGTGGTGGAGCCGGGATTAGAATGCAGCTCCTTCTAACTCTCAGTCCCGTGTTTTATCCACTAGGCCATGCTGCTTCTCATATTTTGGGAGCTGTAGGCAGAGACACCCATTAAAATGAGCCTTTGCTTCTTCCTCTGGTTCCTCTGATTCACCCCAGCATCCAGGACTGTGATTAGGGACTTTGTTAGGGTTTGTTCATGAGCAAACCAGCAATGGGAGTCTGGACCCAAAAGCCCTCAGGGGAACCAGAATTCTGGGCCAGAACCAGGCAGCTTCAGAGGAGTTGGGAGCGGGGAGTTTAATCCTATCTTGCCTGGATTAAACTGCTTCAGCCTCCTTGCCGAGCTCCCAGTCTCCTGTCTCTCCCCACTCAAGTCCGTACTTTACTCTGCTGCCCAGATTATTTTTCTAAAAAACATTTAAGACGTCACCCCACTCCTCAAAAAACTCCAGTGGTTGCCCATCTACCTCTGCATCAGACAAAAAATCCTCACCATTGGCTTTAAAGTACTCTAGCACCTTTCCCCTCCTACTTCACCTCACTACTCTCCTTCTACAACCCAGCCCCTTCGCTCCTCAAATGCTCATGTCACTGTGTCTCGATCTCGCCAATCTCGTCGCCAACCCCTTGCCCACATCCTGCCTTTGGCCTGGAACATCCTCCCTCCTCAAATCTGACAGACAATTACTCTACCTTTCTTCAAAGCCTTATTGAAAGCATATCTCCTCCAAGAGGGCTTCCCAGACTAAGTCCCCCATTTCCTCTTCTCCCACTCGCTTCTGCATCAATGACTTGCTCCCTTTGTTCCTCCCTCCTCCCAGTCCCACAGTACTTATGTACATATCTGTAATTTATTTATTTGTATTGATGTCTGTCTCCCCTGCTCTAGACTGTAAGCTTATTGTGAGCAGGGAATGTGTCAGTTCATTGCTGTATTGTACCCTCCCAAGAGCTTAGTATAGTGCTCTGCACATAGTAAGTGCTCAATAAATACAATTGATTCAGGCTGAGTGGGAGTGTATCAGATCTGCGTTGGGTTTTCTGGGCTCAGGAGAGATGAGGAAAAGAGTTACAGCCCAAAGGGCCTTCCAGGACAGGCTCCATAGGAAACAGCTGTTTCTCAGAAGAACTGCAGAGTTCTATGTAAACCCATTCTCCTGACTCACAGATGGTATTAAGGGATGGGAAGAAGGGAGGGCTCAGCAGTAGGAAAATTGGAAGGGTTTTGCCCAGAAAATTCCTCAACTCAGCAAAGAACCTGGGGAAGGGCATATCTGAGGGAAGAACTGGAATCCAGATGAAGAAATCAGAACTTATATAGACACATGTCAGCATGGCCTAGTGGAAAGAGCTCCCTAGCTCCCTGACTTGTCTGCTCGGGGATCTTGGGCAAAGTCATTTAACTTCTCTGAGCTTCAGTTACCTCATCTGTAAAATGGGGATTAAGACTGTGAACCCCACTGAGACATGGACTGTGCCTATCCTGATTAGCTTGCCCAGTGCTTAGTACAGCATCCTGGTACCTAGGAAGCACTTAAAACATACCATTAAAAAAATCTTTTCCTAATTGAGTACTGGCCACTTCCTAGAAATAATCACTGGGCAATTTGGATTGGGACAGGTGGAGGGGAATTCAACAATAAAGCCAGAAATAAGATTGAAAAAAAAAGGATAAAATCACTGATAATATAATTACTACATTGTGACTAAAGAATATCTGTGAATAGCCTAATCCCACTAGGGCAATATTGGCTATCTACAAAAATGATAGCTATTACTTTTCCTGCTGGAACACATGTCTAGATTTAGCATTCTAAAACCACCTTGGATACTGCTGCAATTTTATACTTTGGGTAAGGCATCAGCTGAGACAAAGTAGCTTTATTAATGCTATGATTAAGTCTCAGAAGAAAATTCAAATTCCCAATTCTATTTTCATTGCACTGAGCAAATCCAAATCAGTTTTAGCAAAATTATCCTACATTGGTTAGGTGGTTTCGGTCTCGAAATTCAATTCAGAACCCTCAGTCAATCACATTTATTTGGCACTTACTGTGTGCAGAACACTAAACTAAGCCCTTGGGAGAGTACAATATAACAGACACTTTCCCTGCCCACAGTGAGCATAGAGTCTAGAGGACTGTAAGTGTTGACCACGTGCCAAACCCTGGGGTAGATGCAATCTGATCAGATACAGTCTCTGTCTCACATGGGGCTCATATTTATGGGGCGGGAAGAACAGGCAGTTAACTCCCATTTTGCAGATGAGGAAATGGAGATACAGAAAAGTTAAGTGACTTTCCCAAGGTCATACAGCAGGCAAGTGGCAGTCAGTCAGTCAGTTAGTGGTATTTATTAAATGCTTACTGTGAACAGAGCACTGTACTAAAAACTTGGGAGAATGCAAAATAACAGAATTGGTAGACTTGATCCCTGTTCACAGGAACTTAGAGTCTAGAGGGGAAGCTGGATATTTAAATATATTACAGATAGGGGAAATGGGAGAATATAAGGATATGTACATAAGTGGATATGTACATACTCAATATGTCTAAGACTGAACTCCTTATTTTCCCTTCCAAACCCTGCCCTCTCCCTGACTTTCCCATCACTGTAGATGGCACTACCATCCTTCCCGTCTCACAAGCCCGCAACCTTGGTGTCATCCTCGACTCCACTCTCTTGTTCACCCCTCACATCCAATCCGTCACCAAAATCTGCCAGTCTCACCTCCATAACATCGCCAAGATCTGCCCTTTCCTCTCCATCCAAACTGCTATCTTCCTGATTCAATCTCTCATCTTTTCCTGACTGGATTACTGCATTAGCCTCCTCTCTGATCTCCCATCCTCCTGTCTCTCCCCACTTCAGTCTATATTTCACATTGCTGCCCGGATCATCTTTGTGCAGAAACGCTCTGGGCATGTTACTCCCCTCCTCAAAAATCTCTAGTGGCTCCCAGTCAACATACGCATCGAGCAAAAACTCCTTACTCTCGGCTTCAAGGCTCTCCATCGCTTTGCCCCCTCCTACCTCACCTCCCTTCTTTCCTTCTATAGCCCAGCCTACACCTTCTGCTCCTCTGCCGCTCACCTTCTCATTGGGCCTCGTTCTCGCCTGTCCCGTCGTCGACCCCCGGCCCACGTCCTCCCGCTGGCCTGGAATGCCCTCCCTCCACACATCCGCCAAGCTAGTTCTCTTCCTCTTTTCAAAACCCTACTGAGAGCTCACCTCCTAGAAGAGGCCTTCCCAGACTGAGCCCCCTTTGTCCTCTCCTCCTCCCTATCCCCCCCGCCCTACCTCCTTCCCCTCCCCACAGCACCTGTATATATGTTTGTACAGATTGATTACTTTATTTATTTTACTTGTATATATTTACTATTCTATTTATTTTGTTAATGATGTGCATCTAGCTTTAATTCTATTTGTTCTGATGACTTGACACCTCTCCACATATTTTGTTTTATTGTCTGTCTCCCCCTTCTAGACTGTGAGCCCCTTGTTGGGTAGGGACCGTTTCTATATGTTGCCAACTTGTACTTCCCCAGCACTTAGTACAGTGCTCTGCACACAGTAAGTGCTTAATAAATACAATTGAATGAATGAAGTGCTGTGGGGCAGGAGGTGGGTGAATATCAAGCGCTTAAAGGACTGTCTCTCCGTTTAGATTGTAAATTCCTTGTGGGCAAGAACTGTGTCTGCTAACTCGTACTGTATTCCTCAAAGTGCTTATTACTGCACTGTACTCTCCCAAGTACTGTATTGTACTCTGCACACAGTGCTCAATACTTATTGTTGATTGATTGATTAAGACAAATGCACCGCAGTGGTAACAATTCCAGTGCTCTGCACACAGTAAGCACTCAATAAATATGACTGACTGAATGAATGAACTCCAAGACTGTTTTGTGCAAAATGACTCACAGAAGAAATAACAAACTTGTAGCTGAGCCAAATGCATCAACACCTTGTGACTCCTCGTAATCTAACAAAACAACTTCAATGAGGGGAAGTAGATCACATCTAGAAACACTTATGACCAGTGGTGAGAGGCCACAGCTGGGGCAATCGAGGGTTATGCTGTTGTATTGTACTCTCCCAAGCATTTAGTACAGTTCTCTGCGCATAGGAAGAGGTCAATAAATACCACTGATTGATAGATGGATTGACTATGCTAACCACCATCAAACTAAGCAATCTTCCTCATCATTAAAGAAGCTCCATGGTTTTATACATCCTACCAGGTCCCGCTACACAGTACAGATGGAATAACCCTTATCGCAGGCCCAGAGGGAATCTTACACAGATGGCAACGACACCCTCACGGTCTTCTAAAAATGTCTTCTGGCACCAAATATGAGGCTCTGCGAAGTTTGGAGAACTGGCCAAAATGTGAAAGTGAGACCTTATATCTTACTTGGGGGATGTCTTGATTGCAGTGGGAAGTAATGAAAAAAGATAAACACCTGAATTCAAGGTAGACCAACAGAAATCTATGTAATCTATCTATCACTCTTTAACTCTGTTAATCTGTCTGTCTCTCTAAGCCGCCCAATCCTTAGATATGGGCATAGAATTTTCAGTGATACTTGGAACACTGAAGAAATATCACAGGGCCTCCAAGATGTCATCGTATTCAATATTCTTGAGAACAAAAGACCTGGAGACAACTGCCTTCCATTGCTCTTGTCAGTGTCTTTTTGGATCCATTTCTGTGGAACTTAGCTGTGAAGCCCTGAATCATAATACTGAAACTCTGAACTTCTTATCTTCTTTCCCAATCTTCTCCTCCCCACAACTTCCCCATCACTTTTGGCAACTCCACCATCCTCCCTGTCTCTCAAGCCCATTGTACTTGATTCATCTCTCACTCTTTCAACCCCCATATTCAGTCTGTCACTAAATCCTTTCAGTTCTCTTTCTGCAACTTCTCTAGAATACACCTGGCTTTCTCTCCACCCAAACTGTCACTCCGGTGGTCTGAACATTTATCTTATTCCACTTGGATTACTGCATCAGACTCCCCACTGATCTCCCTGCCTCCAGTCTTTCTCCTCTCCTGTCCACATTTCACTCTGCTGCTCAGATCATTACAGGGAAGCAGCACGACCTAGTGATAAGAGCACTGGCTGGGGAGTAAGAGAATGTGGGTTCTAATTCCACCTCTGCCACTTGTCTGCTGTGTAACCTTCGGCAAGTCATTTCACTTCTCTGGGCCTCAATTACCTCATCTGTAAAATGGGGATGAAGACTGTGAGCCCCATGTGGGACAGGGACTGTGTTCAACTTGATTACCTTGTTCTACCCCAGTGCTTGGCACATAGTAAGCACTTAACGGATAGCATAATAATAATTATTATTATTACTGGGAAACAATGTCTCAAAGAAATGCCCATTTAGGTCAATGCCAGAGCTTTTTGTTTCATTAGGGCTGTTGTGCTACATAAGGTATATATGAGTGTGAGTTGAAGTATAATAATGATGGTATTTGTTAAGCGCTTACTATGTGCCAAGCACTGTTCTAAGCGCTGGGGTAGATACAAGGTAATCAGGATGTCCTATGTGGGGTTCACAGTCTTAATCCCCATTTTCCAGATGAGGTAACTGAGGCTCAGAGAAGTGAAATGACTTGCCCAGAGTCACACAGATGACAAGCGGTGGAGTCAGAATTAGAACCCATGACATTTTACTCCCAAGTCCAGGTTCTTTCCACTAAGCCATGCTGCTTCTCTATGCACATTTGTGTCTGGTTGCAGGTTTTGCCCGTGCGTATGCCTGTGATTAAGTCTAGTCTCTTTAAGCATGACCTGGTATTACATTGCCAGGAAGCAGCGTGGCCTAGTGGATAGAGCCCGGGTTTGGGAGTCAGAAGGACCTGGGTGCTCACAGTCATTAATCCCCATTTTACAGATGAGGTAACTGAGGCCCAGAGAAGTGAAGTGATTTGCCCAAGGTCACACAGCAGACATGTGGGAGAGCCAGAATTAGAACCCATGACCCACGACTCCCAGGCCTGTGCTTTTTCCATTAAGCCATGCTGCTTCTCACGCTCTTTCCACGAAGCCACACTGCTTTTGGGGAGGATAGAGCAGGTTAAGGAGACTATAGACCTGTAAGAAGGCTTTTCGTTGTCTCAAGAGATGATCACTGAGCCGGTTTAAGGCTGTGCTCTTTGAACAATCAGAAAGGGCCCCTATGGAAGTTGAAGAGGTAACCAGTTTATAAATTTTACACAGCCATGAAGTTTATTACTGATTCATGCTTATGCCCCGGGGAGTCACTGCCGAGTCCTGCTTTGAGCGAGCACCGCATTTGCCAGCGGATTCTTTATTTCATCCTCCCTTTCGGCTTCTGCCATCTCGCCTGAATTATTTATCCTCGCCTCCATGGTGCCGCTAGTTTGAATTGTCCTTTCCCACGTTGGCTCCAGGATAACATTCATTCTGTATTCACAATCACCCAACTTCCAGAAGTCAGTTAATTCTTCCTCTCTCCAGCTCCCTCATTTAAAAAAAAAGATGCATCGGAGGTGGGGCAAAGTGAAATGAATTGCATTCTGACGCTGGCTACCAATTACTCTTTTAATCTCCCTCTCTGTTTCACTGAAGCGGAGGACTGAAGTGGTTACAAGAAATGCAGTTTTGAAAAGTTTTTCTTCGGCATCATACAAGCCATTAGGGTTTCAGCGGATGGTTTTTCGCCGGTCCTCTGGGTCTGCATGGGCTTCTGACATATGTGAACCCGGACGTCCTGAGGCAGGGAAGAAAATGATGACCTTCCCCAGAGGGGCCAGCCTCTCCCTCAGGTGCTGATGTTGGGCACATGGGCACCGTATGACATCATGACTTGACCCAGAAGTTCACCAGAATGGAAGATGCTTTTCCCAAGGGCTCCCTCACCCCTCTCTGCTCCAGAGCACCGTGTCCGCCTCCTACGTCTCTGCTAACACAGTTGTCACTTCCGAGCTGCGAGAGCTGAGGCAGAGAGGCTGGGTGCCTCCCAAATGTTCAAGTGATTCTTCTCCCCCACCTCCCCTTGATGGTGGGGCCTGCCATCGTGGTCTCTCTCGTTCACCTCCTCTAGCCAGTCCCGGTTCTCACACACCAGAAGTTGAAATTCGGGCAGGTGGTGAGCATCTTGCTGCAGGAGTGGCCAGACGTTGAAATGCAATTCTTGCTGAATTTCTCCACTGCCCTGCGAGTCAGCCAGTCAGTCATATTTATTGAGCACTTACTCGGCGCAGAGCACTGCATTAAGCGCTAGGGAGAGTACAATATGACAATATAACAGACACATTCCCTGCCCACAATGAGTTTACAGTCTAGAGAGAATCCTTTTTCATGGAAAAGTGAACCCATGGCAGTTTCATACCATTCATTTTTACTTCTTGCTCCTAGCAATAATAATAATAATTATGGTATTTTTTAAGCACTTACTATGTGCCAAGCCCTGTTCTAAGCACTGGGGTATATGCAGTATATATATATATATATATATATATATATATATGTATACCTGTATATATTTATATGTTTGTACATATTTATTACTCTATTTATTTTACTTGTACATATCTATTCTATTTATTTTATTTTGTTAGTATGTTTGGTTTTGTTCTCTGTCTCCCCCTTTTAGACTGTGAGCCCAATGTTGGGTAAGGACTGTCTCTATATGTTGCCAATTTGTACTTCCCAAGCACTTAGTACAGTGCTCTGCACATAGTAAGCGCTCAATAAATACGATTGATGATGATGATGATGATGATGATGATATGCAAAGTAATCAGATTGTCCCACATGGGGCTCACAGTTTTAATCCCCATTTTACAGATGCAGTTACCAAGGCACAGAGAAGTTGAGCAGTTTGCCCACAGGAACGCAGCAGACAAGTGGTGGAGCAGGGATTAGAAGCCATGTCCTCTGACTCTGAAGCCCGTGCTTTTTAATAATAATAGTAATAATGATAGCATTTATTAAGTGCTTACTATGTGCAAAGCACTGTTCTAAGCGCTGAAGAGGTTACAAGGTATCAGGTTGTCCCACGGGGGGCTCATGGTTTTAATCCCCATTTTACAGATGAGGTCACTGAGGCCCAGAGAAGTGAAGTGACTTGCCCAAAGTCACACAGCTGACAATTGGCGGAGCTGGGATTTGAACCCATGAACTCTGACTCCAAAGCCCGGGCTCTTTCCACTGAGCCATGCTGCTTCTCTGCTGCTTCTCTTTCCACTAAGTCATTTGTGCCAAGCCCTGTACTAAGCCCTAGGTTAGATAAAAGATAATTACAAGAGACATGGTCCCTGTCCCATTCGATCTCCATTTTACAGAAGACTGAACTAAGATGTGGAGAATTTAAGTGACTTACCCAAAGTCACACAACAGGCAAGTGGTGATTCCTCTTATCCACAACCCTCCTCACCCCCTGCCCTGCTCCAGGTGGTAGCGTAGCTCTCCACTTCAGGAACAATGACAGCAGACTGATAATAATAATAATAATGCTGGTATTTGTTAAGTGCATACTATGTGCCAAGCACAGCTCTAAGCACTGGGGGGGATATAAGGTAATCAAGGTTGTCCTATGTGGGGCTCACAGTCAGCTCGCTCTGGGCAGAGAACCTGACAACTCTGCTATATTGTACTCTCCCAAGTGCTTAGCTTAGTGTTCTGCACACACTAAGCGCTCATTAAATACATTTGATTGATTGATTGATTGATTGAACACTTCAATGTTGAGGGTGAAACCACAGACCCACAGATAGGCCTGTGGATAGAGCACAGGCCTAGGAGTCAGAAGGACCTGGGTTTTAGTCCCATCGCTGCCACATGTCCTCTAGGTGACCTTGTTCAAGTCACTTCACTTCTCTGGGCCTCAGTTACCTCACCTGCAAAGTGGGGATTAAGACTGTGGGCCTCATGTAGGACACAGACTGTGTCCAACCTGATTAGCATGGGTCTACCCCAGCACTTAAAATAGTACCTGACACATAGTAAGCACTTAGCAAATACCATAAAAAAATAAGAAAGAACCCATTCTATTCAGCAGATTTAGGAAGAGCTTGACAAAATACATCTGTCTCCACGAATCAAACTGATGCTACATATGATACTGATGTTACAGAACCAGACTGTAAGCTCGTGGTGTACGGGAAATGTGTCTGTTTATTGTTGTATTATACTCTCCCAGGTGCTTAGTTCAATGCTCTGCACAAAATAAGTGATCAATAAATACGATTGAATGAGTGAAAAAATGATGTTCTTTTTTTTGAGGAAGGAGCAACGCAGTCAGCCCCAACACTTCCCAACATCTGCTGTGGGTCTTTCTTGTTCCCACAAAATCTCAGGATTTGAAAATCCAACCTTGTCCTCCGGTTCCATTGGCTGTTCCCACTTCCTCCCACATGCCTGAGGGGCTACTTTGTGCCCAGTTCTACCGGCACCTGGAGGACTCTGAGGGCCCGACTAGTCATCTGCATTCCCCACATCTTAATCTTTGTCATTTTCTCTCAGGGAATGTCAAGGTTGAAGAGGGCCTCTGCCGCACTCCATCCACGTCGGAAAACTGCCACTCATCCGGCGGGCTACCCCTCGAGAACAAGGCACATCTCTTCAGCTCTCAACTGAGAACGTCGAGCAGCATTTAGACGACTCAAAGAGGTTATCAGGCTTCTGGGTCTCATCCGTCCGGCTCTGAATCTACCCCCACTGACAGCCCCACCTGGTTATCTCGGCTCCGCCACATGTCTGCTGTGTGACCTTGGGCAAGTCACTTAACTTCTCTGAGCCTCAGTTATCTCATCTGTAAAATGGGGATTAAGACTGTGAGCCCCACGTGGGACAACTTGATCACCTTGTATCCCCCCCCCAGAGCTTAGAACAGTGCTCTGCACATAGTAAGCGCTTAACAAATGCCATTATTATTATTATTATTATTATTATTATTATTATTATTATTATTATTTATTATCAGCACGTACGCCTCTGGAGCTCCTCCCATGCAGGGATTTGCTTCTCTCACAGAGGGCATCAGCACTAGTTGCTTGCCAGATTGGCCGGGTGAAACTGCTCCTACTGAGTCAAACGCTGAAGAGAGACATTTTGATGGGGGAATTCTATCCACTGTTTATGAATGCAGAACTCGGGGCTGCCCCATACATCTCTCTGTGCTGCGCCAGCCCAAGTGCCTACTCAAGCATAGTAACAATAATAATAATAATCATGGTATTTTCTCAGTTCCGGCAGTGACCCCAGCATCCTCTGGGCAGGAGATCATGTGGCGGATGAGGAGATGAGGAGGAATGTCATCATCATCATCATCAATCGTATTTATTGAGCGCTTACTATGTGCAGAGCACTGCACTAAGCGCTTGGGAAGTACAAATTGGCAACATATAGAGACAGTCCCTACCCAACAGTGGGCTCACAGTCTAAAAGGGGGAGACAGAGAACAAAACCAAACACACTAACAAAATAAAATAAATAGAATAGATATGTACAAAATAAATAAATAAATAGAGTAATAAATATGTACAAACATATATACATATATACAGGTGCCGTGGGGAAGGGAAGGAGGTAAGATGGGGGGATGGAGAGGGGGACGAGGGGGAGAGGAAGGAAGGGGCTCAGTGTGGGAAGGCCTCCTGGAGGAGGTGAGCTCTCAGCAGGGCCTTGAAGGGAGGAAGAGAGCTAGCTTGGCTTGTCAAAGAATTCTTGTCAAAGAATTCTGATGAAAAGAGAATCTTGAGGCTAATAAAAGTAACTGCGGCATTTGTTAAGCGCTTATTATGTGCCAGCCACTGTACTAAGCACTGGGGTAGAAACAAGTAAATCAGGTTGGACACATTTTACAGATGATGTGACTGAGGCACAGACAAGAAGAGTGACTTGCCCAGGGTCATCCAGTAGACAAGTGGCAGAGTTGGGATTAGGCCCCAAATTAACTGATTCCCTGGTCTGCCTGTCTCCTTCCATACCTCTCCTCTCTCCCTCCCTCTCTTTTTCTCTCTCTCCCTCTCTCTTTCTTTCTTTCTTTCTTTCTTTCTTTCTTTCTTTCTTTCTTTCTTTCTTTTTCTTTCTTTCTTCTTTCTTTCTTTCTCTCTCTTCATCTCTTTCTCTTTTTTCTCTCTCTCCCTACCTCTTTCTCTCTTTCTTTTTCTCTCTCTCACCCTCCCTCCATCCTCCATCTTCCTTCCCTCCCCAGTTCCTTATCCCTCTCCCTCCTTTTCTTCTTCCATCCCTAGAGAAGCAGCTTGGACCAGTGGAAAGATCACAGGCTTGGGAGTCAGAGGTCATGGGTTCTAATTCCAGCTCCCCCACATGTCTGCTGTGGGACCTTGGGCAAGTCACTTAACTTCTCTGAGCCTCAGTTACCTCGTTTGTAAAATGGGGATTAAGACTGTGAGCCCCACGTGGGACAACGTGATCACCTTGTATTCCCTCCCAGTGCTTAGAACACTGCTTTGCACATAGTAAGCGCTTAACAAACTCCATCATTATTATTCTCTCCTCCCTCTCTTTCTCTTTTTTCTTTCCCTCTCTTTCTCTCTCTCCTCTCTCTTTCTCTTTCTCTCTCTCCCCCCCTCCCTCCTCCATCTTCCTTCCCTCCCCAGTTCCTTCTCCCTCTCCCTCTCTTTCTTCTTCCATCCCTTCCTTCCTCTCTTCCTCACCTTCTCTGGGGTTATCTGTTGCTTCATTTCCAAAATGACTGCCTCCCCATTTCCTATTCCCTCCCAACAGCCTTAATCAGCAGGAGTTATTGGGTTGAATCTGTCAAGGAGTAGTGGAAAGAACGATGCCAGCCAGAATTGGGGGAGAACCCATAAAATAAAATGTGACCCTTTTTTGACCTTGCATCAGTGGGAACATGCATGCTCTCACACACCACTCTCACACACGGCTCCAACTCACCCAACACTCTCCCTGTCCCTCTCCTCCCCTATCCAACTTCAGGGTCTTAAATCCAACTCAGGGAAGTCCTTGGGTCCCCCTCAGGCAGAGGTATCTTGAAACATTGCTATTTCTACTCATCTTCCTCATCAGTGATATTATTTATTGAGCGCTTACTGTGTGCAGAACACTGTACTAAGCACTTGGGTGAATACAATAATGATAACAGTCTTCATCCCCATCTTACAGATGAGGTAACTGAGGCACAGAGAAGTTAAGTGACTTGCCCAAAGTCACACAGTTGACAAGTGGCAGAGGCAGGATTAGAACCCACAACCCACCATAGAGTTGGGAAACATATTCCCTGGTCCTAGTCTCGGTCCGTAGTCTGGCTGAGGGCAAGGGTTAAAAGGGAATCCCTGTCTCTTCAGGGACTGAAATGGGATCACGTTTGTGCTGCCTCGGCCGCACGCCTGTTCTCCAGTTGAGGGGTGTGAGTGAGAGAGAAGCATCTCAGTCTCTTTTCAGGCCATGGAGGACCCAAGGAATTTCCCGGGAGGTTTCTTGATCAGATTTTCCTGCACACCTTGATCTGTCAGAGTCTCAATCCATTCCCCGCAATCTTCCCGGTGCAGAAGCTATTCCTTCAAATCCATCTCCCCCTTGAGACGGTAGCTTAAGATGGCTGCTCTACAACTACAGAACTTCGCTTTCCCTCCTGTTGGGTTTTCGGTGTTTGCACGACCGGGTTTAGGTGTGTAATTCCATAAATAATAAAAAAAAACCTAAAATCGATTCAATAAGCAAACAGAACTAAACTAATCAATAAGTTTCAGTTGAGGCTGTTTACAGCACATTGGAAATCTATGCCTTCTGGACATTTTGCATTTGCATAAGGCAATTTGATTATGGATGTTTAGCCTGGTTGATGCACTTTGACAATCAGGTAGTAGAATGCTTCGGAACAACCTGGGTGCGGCTTGTAAATGATCATCGGTTCAGCTGCTTGTAGGACAGACAGATCCTGACACAGCAAACAACTGTTAACGAAGAACCGTGTTTTTAGTAATTGATAGTTGCAGGATTAAGAGGAGTAGAGAGCTCTGGTATCCTAGGGAGCCAAAACGTGAACTCCAGCCTGCAAACCCAGAATGGCAGCTTCCTGCGTGGAAACAATGGTCTCCTCGTAGGAAGATCTGGCATGAGAGAGAGCAACAAGGAAAAACAACAACATAGTCGACTGGCTAACGAGTCCAGGAAAGACGGAATTTGCTGCTGCCTGCTGAGACACAGAGCTGAGGGTGTTTGGGTGACTCACTCTTCCAGGTCACTGTAGGGTCCCACGCTCTTCAAGGGTAACAAAGATTACTGCTGAATTTATTTAGACAAAACAGGGTATTCCTTTCCTTGGGAAAACAGTGCAATCCCTCCAATTCAATGGCTCTAATTTTAATGCCTCAAAAGCTCCAGGCCTCAGTGATAAAGAAAGCTGTAAATAACTCTAAAATGGTGGGGCGGGGGGGGGGGGGGGGGGGATGGGGGGCTCATGTCCAATTAGGATGAACAAGTCTATCAATCAGAGGAATTTATTGATACTGAAACTGTGTGCAGAGAACGGAACTAAATGGCTGGGAGAGTACCACGCAACAGAGTTAGTAGACACATTCTCTGCCGACAAGGAGTTTACAATCTAGATGGAGAGACGTTCATATGAATTAATAAATTGCAGATATGTCCATAAGTGCTGTGGGGCTGAGGGTGGGGTGAATAAAGGGAGCAAATCCAAGTGCCAGGGTGACACAGAAGAGAGTGGAAGAGTCAAGTCTCAACAGTTCCTCTCCCAGAGGGCTTAACTTCATCTGAAAATCCCAATTTGGAAGAAAATTCGGAATTCTGGTTCTGCGTGGTCTGATTCATTGTTCTGCTTAGAATGGTCACCCTGAGAGAAGCAACATGACTTAGTGGAAAGAGCCCGGGCTTGGGATTCAGAGGTCGGGGGTTCTAATTCCAACTCCGCCACTTGTCAGTTGTGTGACTTTGGACAAGTCACTTAACTTCTCTGTGCCTCAGTTCCCTCATCTGTAAAATGGGGATGAAGACTGTGAGCCCCACATGGGACAATCTGATTACCTTGTATCTATCCCAGCTCATAGTACAGTGCTTGGCACATAGTAAATGCTAAACAAATACCATTATTATTATTATTATTTAAACTCTCTTCCATGAGGGTCCTGAAGAGTCACCCAGGAGTGATCCGCCGCCCAAGATATCCCTGGAGTCTCCATTTACAGGTGGAAGATAATTTCTCTGATATTCCTGCAGCTGCCTTCTGCCCCACATTGTCTTGGGTATCACCATCATCATCATCATCATCAGCAATCAATCATATTTATTTAGGGCTTACTATGTGCAGAGCACTGTCTGAAGTGCTTGGTGTAGTATGGGAAGCAGCATGGCGTAGTGGATAGAGCATGGGCCTGGAATTCAGAAGGTCATGGGTTCTAATCCTACCTCTGTCACTTGTGTGTTATGTGGCCTTGGGGAAGTCACTTCGCTTCCCTTTGCCTCAGTAAACTCATCTGTAAAACGGGGATTAAGTCTATCAGCCCCATGTGGGACAGGGACTGTGTCTAACCTGATTTGCTTGTTACCACCACAGCACTTAGTACAGTGCCTGGAACATAGTAAACGCTTAAGAAATAACACAATTATTATTATCATACAACCTAACAGAATTAGCAGACACATTCCATCGTCATTGTCATCAGCAGCGTGGCTCAGTGGAAAGAGCATGGGCTTTGGAGTCAGAGATCATGGGTTCAAACCCTGGCTCTGCCAATTGTCAGCTGTGCGACTTTGGGCAAGTCACTTCACTTCTCTGTGCCTCAGTTACCTCATCTGTAAAATGGGGATTAAGACTGTGAGCCCCACGTGGGGCAACCTGATCACCTTGTATCCCCCCTCAGTGCTTAGAACAGTGTTTTGCACATAGTAAATGCTTAACAAATGCCATTATTATTATTATTATTCTCTGTGCTTCAGTAAAATGTGGATTAAAACTGTGAACCCCACATGGGACAACCTGATAGCCTTATATCTACCCCAACACTTAGAACAGTGCTTAGCACCTAGTAAGCACTTAACAAATACCATAATTATTATTAATTTTTATTATTACCAGTACCTACCCCCCCATCCCCACCCAGGGCTTGCAGGGGACATTTGGGGCTATCATTTTGCAGGTGAAATTTCTGTTTAATATCAATTTTAGGATTTCTGTGGTTAAAATGATGTTTGGGATTATTTGTGGATCTAGTGACAGTAATAACAATGGTGGTATTTAGTAAGCACCCACTGGGTGCAAAGCACTATAGCAAGGACTTGAGAAAGTGCAAGAGAAGCATGAGACACAGTCCCTGCCCACAAGGAGTTTTCAATCTAATGGGGGAGATAGACATAAAAAACATTCACAGAGAAGAGCAATCAGAACAAATAATTGACTGTAATAATAATGATAGCATTTATTAAGCGCTTCCTGTGTACAAAGCACTGTTCTAAGTGCTGGGGAGGTTACAAGGTGATCAGGTTGTCCCACGGGGGGCTCATAGTCTTCATCCCCATTTTACATATGAGGGAACTGAGGCACAGAGAAGTGAAGTCACTTGCCCAAAGTCACACAGCTGGCAATTGGTAGAGCCGGAATAAATACATCCCCCTCCAGACTGTAAGCTCACTGAGGACGGGGAACGTGTCTGTTAATTTTTTTTGTATAGGACTCTCCCAAGTGCTTAGTATAGTGCTTTGCTCATAGTAAGCACTCAGTAGATACCATTGATTGAAATACCTTTGATTAACTGTATTTACACACGATCTGATATATATGAATACATAAGTGTTAGAGATGGATGTTATTATTATTATTGTACTGGTTAAACATTTACTATGTACCAAACAATGTACTCAGCATGGGGTAGATACAAAATAATCAGGCCGTATATATTTCCTGTCCCACATGGGGCTCACAGCCTCAGTAGGAGGGAATGGGATTTAATCTTCACTTTACAGATGAGAAACCTGAGGTAACAGAGAAGTTAAGTGACTTGCCCCCGGTCACACAGCACACAAATAGGGGAGCCAGGATTAGAACCAGGCCCTTCTGACTCCCAGGACCGTACACTATCCACTACGCCACACTGCTGCTCTTGCCGGGTGACCTTGAGCAAGTCATTCAACTTCTCTATGCCTCAGTTTTGTCATCTGTAAAATGGGGATTGAGACTGTGAGCCCCATGCAGGACAGGGACTTTGTCCAACCCGATTTGGTTGTATCCTCCCCAGCTCTTAGTTCAGTGCTTGGCACATAGTAAGCGCTTAACAAACACCCAACAATTATTGTTATGTTGGGTTGATAAGGTTGGGGTTTTAGAACTTTAGTGGGGGTGTCTTGAAGAAGGTGAAGCAGTGTGGCTCAGTGGAAAGAGCACGGGCTTTGGAGTCAGAGGTCATGGGTTCAAATCCCAGCTCAGCCACTCGTCAGCTGTGTGACTTTGGGCAAGTCACTTAACTTCTCTGTGCCTCAGTTCCCTCATCTGTAAAATGGGGTTTAAAACTGTGAGCCCCCGTGGGACAGCCTAATCAACTTGTAACCTCCCCAGCGCTTAGAACAGTGCTTTGCACATAGTAAGCACTTAACAAATGCCATCATTCATTCAACTGTATTTATTGAGTGCTTACTGTGTGCGAGCACTGTACTAAGCACTTGGGAAGTACAAGTTGGCAACATATAGAGAAGGTCCCTACCCAACAACGGGCTCACTTATTATTCTCTGGGGTCTGGAAGGGGGAATTTGTTTCCTACTGAGCAGCCATGTGGACACGGCTAATCAGTCCACTCCCAAAGGAGTCACTGTGTCCCTGCACCTCTGAGAAGCAGCGCGACAGTGGAAAAAGCACGGATTTGGGAGTCAGGGATTGTAGGTTCTAATCCCGGTTCTGCCACTTGTTAGCTGTATGATTTTGGGCAAGTCACTTCACTTCTCTGAGCCTCAGTGACCTCATCTGTAAAATGGGGATTAAGACCGTGAGCCTCACATAGGACAACCTGATTACCTTGTATCTACCCCAGGGTTTAGAACAGTGCTTGGCACATACTAAGTGCTTAACAAATACCATTATTACTATTTTTACCACTTCCTTACCATCCAGCTGAGGGTCCAGGAGGCCACAGGGTGCCAAGAGCAAGAGAGGGAAATGGAGCTTGGGGTCTGGAGAATTTGCCACCGAGATGCTTCAGATGAGAAGCAGCATCAGGGACTGATAATTTTTTTTTCTAATGTCATTTGTAAAGCACTTACTATATGATGATGATGGTATTTGTTAAGCGCTTACTATGTGCAAAGCACTGTTCTAAGTGCTGGGGTGATACAAGGTAATCAGGTTGCTCCATGTGGGGCTCACAGTCTTGATCCCCATTTTACAGATGAGGGAACTGAGGCACAGAGAAGTTAAGTAACTTGTCCAAAGTCACACAGGTGACAATTGGCGGAGCGGGGATTTGAACTCCTGACCTCTGACTCCTAAGCCCGGGCTCTTTTCACTGAGCCACACTGCTTCTCACGCTGCTTCTTACGCCAGTCATAATGCTAAGCACTGGGGTAGGTACAGGCTGATCAGGTTGGACACAGTCCCTGTCCCACACTGGGCTCACAGTCTTAAATCTCATTTTACAGATGAGGAAACAGGCAAGCGGTGAAAAGAACCAAGGTTCTTCTGACACTCAGGCCCATGATTTAACCACTTCATTCATTCAATCGTATTTACTGAGCGCTTTTTGTGTGCAGAGTGCTGTACTAAGCTCTTGGAAAGTACAATTCGGCAACAGATAGAGACAATCCCTGCCCAACAATGGGCTCACAATCTAGAAAGGGGGAGACAGACAACAAAACAAAACGAGCAAACAGGCGTCAATAGCATCAAAATCAATCAATAGAATTACAGATAATAATAATGATGGTATTTTGTTAAGCGCTTACTACTACTACTAATAATAATGATGGCATTTGTTAAGCTCTTACTATGTGCAAAGCACTGTTGTAAGCACTGGGGTAGATGCAAGGTAATGAGCTTGCCTCACATGGGGCTCACAGTCTTAATCCCCATCGTACAGATGAGGTGACTGAGGCTCAGAGAAGTTAAGTGACTCGCCCAAAGTCACACAGCTGATTAGTGGCGGAGCCGGGATTAGAACCCACGACCCCTGGCTCCCAAGCCCGGGCTCTTGGCCGCGCTGCTTCCCCTGTATGGAAGGAGGGGAGCATGGACACGTGGAGGGGGCTGGAAAGGGATGAGAACACCGTGAGGGGATGGGAGATAGGGATCTGAGGACTGAGGCCTGAAAGGCCCTGTGTTCACATCCTCTTCGCTGGCCTGCTCTGGCTGCCTTGACTGATGAAGTTGAAACATTTAGAGGGCCTAGTTGGACCAGGAGGGGGGGCCCTAATACTCCACAACTACCGAACTAAAGGCCAAAGACTAGCTCCTTAAGCAGAACTGCCTACACTGTAATTGAAAGCATGCTTTTCTGGGCCCTGAACACTTGGGCTGCTGCACCTCAAAAATCTCCAGTGGCTACCAATCAATCTGCGCATCAGGCAGAAACTCCTCACCCTGGGCTTCAAGGCTGTCCATCACCTCGCCCCCTCCTACCTCACCTCCCTTCTCTCCTTCTCCAGCCCAGCCCGCACCCTCCGCTCATCTGCCGCTAATCTCCTCACCGTGCCTCGTTCTCGCCTGTCCCGCCGTCGACCCCCGGCCCACATCATCCCCCTGGCCTGGAATGCCCTCCCTCCACACATCCGCCAAGCTAGCTCTCTTCCTCCCTTCAAGGCCCTACTGAGAGCTCACCTCCTCCAGGAGGCCTTCTCAGACTGAGCCCCTTCCTTCCTCTCTCCCTTGTCCCCCTCTCCATCCCTCCCATCTTACCTCTTTCCCTTCCCCACAGCACCTGCGTGTACATATGTTCGTACGTATTTATTACTCTATCTTACTTGTACATATTTATACTATTTATTTTATTCTGTTAATATGTTTTGTTTTGTTCTCTGTCTCCCCCTTCTAGACTGTGAGCCCGCTGTTGGGTAGGGACCGTCTCTATATGTTTCCAACTTGTACTTCCCAAGCGCTTAGTACAGTGCTCTGCACACAGTAAGCGCTCAATAAATATGATTGAATGAATGAATGAATTTCCCTGAAAACCAGTAAACTAATTCGTGTTTTTCTCACGCAAAATTGATATTACCATTACATGCAGAGGTTTCTAAGGCAAATCACTGAGAAATGAAAATGTAAATATCCCTCTGACTGACAGAATTCGGCATGCGATGCTTCACTGCACACAATTTTCTTTGTTTAACAAAAATGAGAGCTGTTTCCTGGATATTTAGGGCTTAAATGTAAAGTGAGGCCTCAAGAACATGCAGAAGAGCAATACTTTCCTAAATACATTTTATTTCCATTTATTATTTCTGATTTTAGCTCATTTAGCTGAGAGATAATCCGAACCTGGATTCAGGGCGATTTCTAGGATTCCTGATTTGGTCTGCCAGTTGTGTTTTTGTTTGGAAATTAATGGAAGGCACTGGAATGAATTGCATTTATTTCCAGAAATGATCACTGCAGAGCCAGTTTGGAAATTGTTCACACACATAAAGTTGTGTTTGTACCAAAAACACTGTCATAAGACAAGGCAACTCTGGGTCCATATTTTGCATCTCTGATACAGCCCAGTGCAATTAGTGGCTAATTACAGTCTTCCAAAAAATACACCCTACATGTCACTATCTCACATTGAGAGAAACAGCGTGGCTCAGTGGAAAGAGCCCGGGCTTTGGAGTCAGAGGTCATGGGTTTGAATCCCGACTCTGCCACATGTCTGCTGTGTGACCTTGGGCAAATCACTTAACTTCTCTGAGCCTCAGTTACCTCATCTGTAAAATGGGGATTAAGACTGTGAGCCCCACATGGGACAACTTGATCACCTTGTATCCCGCCCCCCCCCCAGCGCTTAGAACAGTGATCTGTGCATAGTAAGCGCTTAACAAATGCCATTATTATTATTATTATTATTGTTGTATTTCCTGACTTATTTTATGTCCAGTTTGGTTGAACAAATATCAGAAGATCCAAATTGGACGAAATTTTTAGGCTAAGAATTTTCAGGCTCAGGCTCACATTTTCGGCCTTCCCGGAAAATATATATCCAGGAATTTCAGGAAGTGAAAAATTTTGTCTACAACAGTTTTTCCCCATTTTTCTTTCAGCAGCCAGTCCTATTACACTTGGGTGGCAGGTTTCCAATCAGAAGAAACCAGACAGCAGCTGCCCTCCTGTTTCTCCACCCCTGCTCCTGAGGAGAGGTGGGGCTGAAGTCTGAGATGACAGTGAAGGGTGGGCAATGATATCACTCGCAAAATTAATCAATCAATCAATCAATTACTGAGCACTCACTATATACAGTACTAAGTGCTCGGGAGAGTACAAAGCATTATTAAGGCCCCACCGCCTCCAAGAGGCCTTCCCCGATTAATCCCTCTTTTCCCCAGCTCGCTCTCCCTTCTGCCTCATCTACACACTCTCATTCATTCATTCAATCGTATAGCATGGCTCAGTGGAAAGAGCACGGGCTTTTAGTCAGAGGTCATGGGTTCAAATCCTGGCTCTGCCAACTGTCAGCTGTGTGACTTTGGGCAAGTCACTTAACTTCTCTGGGCCTCAGTTACCTCATCTGTAAAATGGGGATTAAAACTGTGAGCCCCCACCCCCCCCACGCCATGGGACAACCTGATCACCTTGTAACCTCCCCAGTGCTTAGAACAGTGCTTTGCACATAGTAAGCGCTTAACAAATACCATTATTATTATTATTATTATTATTATTATTATTACTGTGTGCAGAGCACCGTACTAAGCGCCGAGGAAATACAAGCCGGCAACACATAGAGACGGTCCCTACCCAACAACTTGGATCTGTGACCTTCGAACCTTTGATAGTCAATCACCTCCAACCCCTAGGCACTTCTGTACATATCTTTAAATGATATTTTATAAATTACTTACTTTTTCATACTAATGTGTGTCTCGCCCTCTAGACTGTAAGCTCGTTATGGGCTGGGAACACATCTTCTATTTCTGTTTTAATTGGACTTCCTCAAACATTTGGTACAGTGCTCTGCACATAGTACATGCTCAATAAATACCACCGATTGACTGATTAATTGAATACAGTACAACAGAGTTAGCAGACAAGCTCCCTGTCCAGTATGAGCTGACAGTTTAGAGGGGGATTCAGGCATCACTATACATAAGTAATTTATATCATTTAAAAAGATGTAATTCCAAATGCACTTTTGGCAACATGGAAGTAGCAGACGCACGTTATGAAAATAGTGCCCTGCTAAGGGATGGCATCATTCAGGATGACCTTTTGAGGAAGTCTGCTGAATCTACATCAATCATTGGTATTTATTGAGTACTTACTGCGTGCAGAGCGCCGTACTAAGCATTTGGGAGAGTGCAATTGGTAGACACGGTCCCTGCCCACAGTGAGCTTACAGTCCAGAGCGTGTTCCTAGGGAGAGCCATCACCCCTTCCCTCGTTTTTGAGTCATTGCTTTCTCCTCCCAGGTCCCTGTAAACAGTAGCACAATAATAATAATAATAATAATTGTGGTATTTGTTAAGTATTTACTATGTCCCAGGCACTGTGCTAAGCACTGGAGTGGGTACAAGAGAGAAGCAGCATGGCTCAGTGGAAAGAGCCCGGGCTTGGGAGTCAGAGATCATGAGTTCTAATAAATGTACATATTTATTACTCTATTTATCTATTTATTTATTTATTTTACTTGTACATTTCTATCCTACTTATTTTATTTTGTTGGTATGTTTGGTTCTGTTCTCTGTCTCCCCCTTTTAGACTGTGAGCCCACTGTTGGGTAGGGACTGTCTCTATGTGATGCCAATTTGTACTTCCCAAGCGCTTAGTACAGTGCTCTGCACATAGTAAGCGCTCAATAAATACGATTGATTGATTGATTGATTGATTGACTCCCCCACATGTCTGCTGTGTGACCTTGGGCAAGCCACTTAACTTCTCTGAGCCTCAGTTACCTCATCTGTAAAAACGGGGATTACGACTATGAGCCCCATGTGGGACAACATGATCACCTTGTATCCTCCCCAGTGCTTAACACACAGTAAGCGCTTCACACATAGTAAGCACTTAATGAATGCCATCATCATTCTAATTATTATTATTACAAGAAAATTGGGTTGGATTCAGTCCCCGTCCCTCATGAGGCTCATAGGCATCACTTCTGAGCTGTGGGACTTGGCCACAGAAGCTGAGACGGAGGAAGGCTGGGAACTTAAAATGGAAGCTCCAGGAGTAAATTTACCCGGTGCCATAACCATCATCAATGGTATTTATTGAGCGCTTACTGTGTGCAGAGAACTGTACTGTACTAAGCGCTGTACTAAGTGCTGTACTAAGCACTGTACTAAACGCTTGTATAACCGATACAGGATGGATGACTAACCAGCTGGGAACCAGGCCATCCAATATGAAACTGGACAATGGACACCCTATTCTGTATCCTCTTCCAACTTCTGTGGGAACACGATCAAGGCATCCCAAAGCTCCTCCGAATTTCCAATGAGCCAGAGAGGAGGAGCTGCAGGGGTGGGGCCTGTCCCTCCTGCTCACGAAGCACCACAAACAGCGTGGCTCAATGGAAAGAGCCCGGGCTTGGGAGTGAGAGGTCATGGGTTCTAATCCCAGCCCCACCACTTGTCAGCTGTGTGACTTTGGGCGAGTCATTTCACTTCACTGAGCCTCAGTTACGTCATTTGTAAAATGGGGATTAAGACTGTGAGCCCCACGTGGGACAACCTTATCACCTTGTATCTACCCCAGCGCTTCGAACAGTGCTTGGCCCATGTTGGTTAGGGACCGTCTCTATATGTTGCCAACTTGTACTTCCCAAGAGCTTAGTACAGTGCTCTGCACGCAGTAAATGCTCAATAAATACAATTGAATAAATGAATGAATGAATGAACAAATACCAACATTATTATTATTATTATTACATATGAGGGCAACCATTCCACCATTCCACCAACTGTCTTCATTGTCAGTCCAGGACTGAATGCAACGTGGGTTTGAGCTGCACCTAAGTGGCTTAGAATCAGTTAGCAGGGCTGGGTGGGAGCCGGAGTGCCTCGGATGGCCATCAGCAGATGAGGTTAACCTGGGAATGCTTCCTAGAGGAAGTGTGATTTCAGTTCAGTTTTGCAGGAGGAGTGGGGTATGCTGGGGCAAAGGTGAATGAGAAGAGTGAATGAGTGACGAGAGTGAGGAGACTATCCTGGTGCTGTAGGGCAGAGTTAATATTAATAATAATAATAATAATGGCATTTATTAAGTGCTTACTATGTGCAAAGCACTGTTCTAAGCACTGGGAAGGTTACAGGGTAATCAGGTTCACAGTCTTAATCCCCATTTTCCAGATGTGGGAACTGAGGCACAGAGAAGTGAAGTGACTTGCCCAAAGTCGCACAGCTGACAATTGGTGGAACCGGGATTTGAACCCACGACCTCTGACTCCAAAGCCCGGTCTCTTACCACTGAGCCACACTGCTTCTCCGAGTTCTGAGAGTTAGGAGCTGAGGGGTGGAGCTAGGTGGATGTGAGAAGACTCACTTGGAGTTGGGTGGGTGTGGCCCCCAGAGGGGTAGAAAGAACCCCACTGTTGGCCTTTGGGGGAAGGCCTTCAGCTAGCATCTTCACGTCCCCACCCCTCTGCCCAACTCCTTTGTCAACAGGCAGCTGGTGGAAATGGAATGGTTCCAGTGAAACACCCTGCATCGACACCATGCAGTCGGACTTTCACCCTTTACTCACCCTTCCCTCGGCTCCACAGCATTTATGCAAATATCCACAATTTATTCATTAAAACATTAATGTGCCCCACTAGACTGTAAGCTTATTGTGGACAGGGACCCTGTCTACCAACTCTGTTATATTGTACTCTCCCAACTGCTTAGTGCAATGCTCTGCATACAGTAAACCTCAATAAATACCACTGATGATGATGACGATGATGATGCAGATGACTCCAGATGGTATTAGATAGCTCCACAACTCCAGATAGGATGCTTTGCACATAGTAAGCACTTAATAAATGCCATCATCATCATTATTATTAGGTAGATAGATGAGCATCCCATACTTCTCAGTAGGAAGTTAGTCTGTCAGACAGTCAATCATATTTATTGAGTGTTTTTGTGCAGGAGTTCATTTGTCACCAGTGACCTCCTGCTTGCCCAAACCAACGGCTCCTACTCTATCCTAATCCTCTTCAACCTCTCAGCTGCCTTCGACACTGTGGACCACCCCCTTCTCCTCAACACACTATCCAACCTTGGCTTCACAGACTCAGTCCTCTCCTGGTTCTCCTCTTATCTCTCCGGCCATTCATTCTCAGTCTCTTTTGCGGGCTCCTCCTCTCCCTCCCATCCCCTTACTGTAGGGGTTCCTCAAGGGTCAGTTCTTGGTCCCCTTCTGTTCTCTATCTACACTCGGTCCCTTGGTGAACTCATTCGCTCCAACGACTTCAACCGTCATCTCTACGCTGATGATACCCAAATCTACATCTCTGCCCCTGCTCTCTCTCCCTCCTTTCAAGCACGGGTATCCTCCTGCCTTCAAGACATCTCCAACTGGATGTCTGCCCACCATCTAAAACTCAATATGTCCAAGACTGAACTCCTTATCTTCCCTCCCAAACCCTGCCCTCTCCCTGACTTTCCCATCACTTTTGACGGCACTACCATCCTTCCTGTCTCACAAGCCCGCAACCTTGGTGTCATCCTCGACTCTGCTCTCTCATTCACCCCTCACATCCAATCCGTCACCAAAACCTGCTGCTCTCACCTCTGCAACATCGCCAAGATCCGCCCTTTCCTCTCCATCCAAACCGCTACCCTGCTGGTTCAATCTCTCATCCTATCCCTACTGGATTACTGCATCAACCTCCTCTCTTATCTCCCATTCTCCTGTCTCTCCCCACTTCAATCTATACTTCACGCTGCTGCCTGGATCATCTTTGTGCAGAAACACTCTGGGCATGTTACTCCCCTCCTCAAAAATCTCCAGTGGCTACCAATCAACCTACACATCAGGCAAAAACTCCTCACTCTTGGCTTCAAGGCTCTCCATCACCTAACCCCCTCCTACCTCATCTCCCTTCTTTCCTTCTACAACCCAGCCCACACCCTCCGCTCCTCTGTTGCTAACCTCCTCACTGTATCTCATTCTCGCCTGTCCCGCCGTCGACCCCTGGCCCACGTCCTCTTCCTGGCCTGGAATGCCCTCCCTCCGCACACCCGCCAAGCTAGCTCTCTTCCTCTCTTCAAAGCCCTACTGATAGCTCACCTCTTCCAGGAGGCCTTCCCATACTGAGCCCCCTCCTTCCTCTCCCCCTCCCCATCCTCCCTGCCCTACCTCCTTCCCTTCCCCACAGCACCTGTATATATGTTTGTACAGATTTATTACTCTATTTATTTTACTTGTACATATTTACTATTCTATTTATTTTATTTTGTTTTAATGTGTTTTGTTAATATGTTAATATGTTTGTTTTGTTGTCTGTCTTCCCCTTCTCGACTGTGAGCCTGCTGTTGGGTAGGGACCATCTCTATATGTTGCCAACTTGTACTTCCCAAGCACTTAGTACAGTGCTCTGCACACAGTAAGTGCTCAGTAAATATGATTGATTGAATGAATGAATGAATGAATGAATGCAGAGCACTGTGCTAAATGATTGAGAGAGTACAATATAGCAATAAACATACAAATTCCCTGCCCACAACGAGCTTACAGTCTAAAGGGGGGGAACAGACATTAGTATAAATATATAAAATTACAGATATGTACATAAGTGCTGTGGAGCTATGAGGGGAAATGAATAAAGGGAGCAAGTCACGGTGATGCAGAAGGGAGTGGGAGAAGAGGAAAGGAGAGCTGAGTCAGGGCAGGCCTCTTGGAGGAGATGTGCCTTCAATAAGGCTTTGAAGGGGGGGGAGAGTAATTATCTGTCGGATTTGAGGAGGGAGGGCATTCCAGGCCAGAGGCAGGATGGGGGCAGTGGGTCAGCAGCAAGATATACAAGACAGCACAGTGAGGAAGTTAGCATTAAGGGAGCAAAGTATGTGGGCTGGGTTGTAAGAGGAGAGTAATGAGGTTAGGAGTTAGGAGTAAAGAGGGGAGAAATTTAGGCTTGTTGGGTGGTCCAACTCCAACCATGAGGAAGAAAGTTCAGGAGGAGCAGTCCAGGGGTGGATGGATTAGGAACTTGATTCTGGAGTTGAGCTGCTAACTCCAACTAAACCAGGATTCCTTAGTTAGTGAGGGGGTGTCAGGGGCTCACTCACATTGCCCATAGAACTTCAAGAATGAGATTCTTCATTCTTCCTGACCTGCACTATTGCTTGTACTTTGGGAATTTGGCAAGTTATCACAGGGAGCCAATGGGTGTGTCCCCAGAACGGAGGGAGGGATAAGGGACAGGGGCTCATACTTCCTGGGATTATTGAGCCTTCCCAAAGGAAATCACTATCGCAGCTGTGTATTTTGATTTTCTCACTTCACTGTGGCCTTGACATTCTTTTCTCAGAGAAGAAATTGCCAGCCCTGGGCTGACGCCCACACGGATTCAGAGAAAGGGGAAATTTGATGTCCGACGACCCATGTGGTCTTGTGGGAAGGGACCTCATTTCACACCCTGACTGGAGCAGCACTGTGGCTAGCAGAATTTCCCCAGAGATGGCCTTGCTTAAAAAAAAATCAATATCGCCTCTTGACACATTTTCATTTACATCAGAGCGTGGCTCTCAGTCTGGGGACAAATCAATAGGCAGCTTTTAACACCGCTCACCTAATTCTGCTCCTGTGCTGCAGGCCCCAGAGTCTCAGCTATCCCAACATGCTCCTCCGCAGGGAAGTCACACTGTTCCTCTGGTGACTAATCAGAAGAGCCTGATCTCTATCATTAATCAAACGACATTTTCTTCATCATCGCTTACAACCAATTGACTTTGTACTTAGTGGAAATGTTTGAAGCTGCAGACTCTATGTTCTAGGGAGTAAAATGTCAATGAGAAGACAAGAACAAGATTTACTCTCCAAACATACAGTAGGCACCCTTTCAAGCTGGCACCATGCCAAGCTCTCACTTGCCCCTTTGTCGCTCTTGTGGCATGTCCCAGGCAAACTTGTAGTACTTGATCAATCAATCAATCGATCAGCAGTATTTATTACTGTGTGCAGAGCACCACACAAAGTCCTTTTTTAAAATGGTGTCAGTTAAGTGCTTACTATATGACAAGCCCTGTTCTAAGCACTGAGGTAAATACAAATCTATCAGGCCGGACACAGTCCTTGTCCCACAAGGGACTTTCAGCCTAAGTAGGAGGGAGAACAGGAGAGGACAGTAAAGTTGGTAGGCATGATCCCTGCCTTCTAGAAGCTTTCAATCTACACATTAAATTAAATGGAACGCAAGAGCCAGGTGTCTGCCTTTGCAATCAGATAACTCCCCAGAGTGCCAATCAGGAATGTGCTCATGATTGATTGATTTTTCTACATCCCTCTTCGATCTAAAACCTGCAGACAAATGTTCCAGCACTTGGCTAGGTGTCCTCTTCTAACTTATGGCTTGTTCAAAAAAAAAAGTTTTTTTCCCCTCTTTATTCACCTAGAATCAGGATATATTTGGCACCTTCACCTTCAGAAAATAGATTCTCAAATTAAAATAAGCTCTGCCACTTTCATATACTTCCCCAATTCCATATTTCATTGGTGAGGAAATGTCTGTTTGTAAACGTATCTCTAAACACACAATCACGTTTCAGCACTTACATCTTTTCAGGTCTATGAGCTTGTAATATATAGTACCAGAGTAATCAGTCAGTGGTATATATACCTGTATATATGTATATATGTTTGTACATATTTATTACTCTACTTATTTATTTATTTTACTTGTACATATCTATTCTATTTATTTTATTTTGTTAGTATGTTTGGTTTTGTTCTCCGTCTCCCCCTTTCAGACTGTGAGCCCACTGTTGGGTAGGGACTGTCTCTACATGTTGCCAACTTGTACTTCCCAAGCGCTTAGTACAGTGCTCTGTACACAGTAAGCACTCAATAAATACGATTGATTGATTGATTGATTGATTGATTGGTATTCATTGAGTTCTTACTGTGTGCAGAGCACTGAATTGAGCACTTGGGAGAGTACGATACAATCCCTGCCCACAAGGATCTTACAGACTAGATGGGGAGATAGATGTTACACTGAATTAAAGATGGAAATGTACATAAATGCTGTGGGGGGTGGTGAAAATCAAAGTGCTTAAGAGGTACAGTCCCAAGTGCATAGGTGACACAGAAAGGAGAGAAATAAGTGAGGGTTTATTAGTCCCCCAAATTTCCACAAGCTGCGTAGGGTCCTGCTGTTGGTCTGTTGTTCTTAAATTCAGTGTCTGGAAATAATTGGAATTGTTTGATAAAGGTTTCTTTGCAAGGTAGGTTGCTAAGCATCTAAACACCTCCATGACCTCCACTGAGACACCATCTCTGAATTTATACTTGTGTTAGTGGAAAGAGGACAGGGCCCGAGAGTCAGGAGACCTGGGTTCTAATTCCTTCTCTGCTACCTGTCTACTGTGTGAACACAGGCAAGTTGCTTACAGCGTGGTTCAGTGGAAAGAGCACAGGATTGGAAGTCAGGGGTCGTGGGTTCTAATCCTGGTTCCGCCACTTGTCAGCTGTGTGACTTTGGGCAAGTCACTTAACTTCTCTGTGCCTCAGTTACCTCATCTGGAAAATGGGGATTAAGACTGTGAGCCCCACATGGGACAACCTGATCACCTTGTATCCCCCAGTGCTTAGAACAGTGCTTCACACAGAGTAAGTGCTTAACAAATCCCATCATACTATACATATTCTCTGTGCCTCAGTTTCCTCTGTAAAATAGGGATAAAATACCTGTTCATCCTCCTTCTTAGAGAGCCCCATGTGGGTCAGAGACTGTGTCCAGACTGATTATATTGTATCTATCTCAGCATGCAAGCACAGTGCTTGGCATGTAGAAAGCACTTCTGAAATAATATTTTTATTATTAATAATAGTAAACAATAGAGGTTGTGGCTGTAGCTCCAGCCTCCTGCAGAGCCTCAGGACACCAGGAGCTGAAAGGCTCCTCTCATTCCCTTCATGGCTGCTGAGAGGCGATCAGTCAATCAATCAGTTGTATTTATTGAGCACTTACTGCGTGCAGTGTACTAAGTGTTTGGGAGAGCACAATACAACAGAGTTGGCAGGAACATTCCCTGCCCACACTGAATTACAGTCTAGAGGGGGAGACAGACGTTGATACAAACAAAGAAATTACGGGTATGTATGTAAGTGCTATGAGGCTGAGGGAGGGGTGAATAAAGTGCTTAGTACAGTGCTTTGCACACAGTAAGCACTCAATAAATATGATTGAATGAATGAATGAATAAAGAGAGCAAGTCAGAGTGACACAGAAGGGAGTGGGAGAAGAGGAAATGAGGGCTTAGTCAGGGAAGGGCCTCTTGGAGGAGGTTTGCCTTCAATAAGGCTTTAAAAATGGGGAGAATGATCATCTGATATTTAGAGGGAAGGTGTTTCAGGTCAGAGGCGGAATGTGAACGAGAGTTCTTGGGGGAGATAGAGGGGATGGAGGTACAGAAAATACATTAACATTAGAGCAGCGAGGCGTTTTGGCTGGGTTGTAGTAAGAGAGCAGCAAGGTGCGGTAGGAGTGAGTAAAGCGAACTGAGTCCCAGGTGGCTCAAAGCCCCCTTATCATGGGGCTCCAGAATCTGCTGCCCTCACCAGAGCCCCAGGACCCCAAGTGCCAAGGAGGGTTACTTTTACAACTTCGAGGACCTGGATTCTAATCCCCACTCCACCATTTTTGTCTGCGTGACCTTGGGCAACTCACTTTACTTCTCAGCGCTCTCATCTGCCAGATGGGGATTAAATGCCTGTTCTCCCTCCTTCTAAGACTGCGGGACCTGATTATTTTGTATCTATCCTAGTGCTTAGTAAAGTGCTTGGCATGTAGAAAGCGCTTAATGAATACCACAATTACTATTATTATTTCTTCTATTACCTGTCTGCTTTGTTGACTTTGTTTCTTACTCTTTACAGTCATGGTTACCATTGTCTTTACCTCTCTTCTCCACCCAGATTGTGAGCCCCATGTAGGAGACGGACTGTGTCTGACCAGCCATGTTTACATCTACCCAAGTATTTAGCACAGTGCTTAGCACATAGCATCCCCTTACAACATATACCATTAACTATTGCAGGTCTTCTAACTGCCATTACTGCTAACTGCTGTACTTCCCAAGAGCTTAGTACAGTGGTCTGCACACAGTAAGCACTCAATAAATACGATTGAATGAATGAATGAATTAAGGCCTCTAAACAACAGAAGGGTCCATATTACTGTTCCTGTGTTCCTGGCTATAAACCAACCATTCAACTGTGGTCTAATGGAAAGAGCACAGGTCTAGGAGTCAAAAGAACTAAGTTCTAACCCCAACTCCACCACTTGTCGGCTGCGTGATCTTGGTCAAGTCACTTCACTTCTTGGTGCCTCGGTTCCCGCATCTATAAAATGGAGATGAAGAGTGTAAGCCCCATGTGGGACATGGACTGTGTCCAACCTGATTAGTTTGTATCCACCCTGGCGTTTAGTGTGGTGCTTGGCACAGAGTAGGTACTTAACAAAGACCATTTTTTACATAAATCAATCATCAATGGTATCTATTGAGCTCTTACTATAAGCTCACTGACTAGACTGTAAATTCATTGTGTGCGGGGAACAAACTTTCCAACTGTCGTAGTGTGTTGTCCCAAGTACTCGGTACAGTGTTCTGTATATAGTGAGTGCTCAGTACAATTGAATGATTGATTGATTGTGTGCAGAGCACTGTACTAAGCATTTGGAAGAGTATACTACAACAGAGTTGGTTGACGCAACCAATTCCTGTCCACAAGGACCACCGCGAGCACCGCTTCGGTCTAGCGCATCGCTGGCCAAAACCAGCCAATTCCTGATCATCAGTCCTCTAGACTTTAAGCTCTTTGAGGACAGGGAATGTGTCAGTTTATTGTTATATTGCACTCTCCCAAGAACTTAGTGCAGTGCTCTGCACACAGTAAGCGCTCTATAAACTCAAATGCTGGCTCTCTCCCATGACTCAACTTTGATTAGATGCTCCTGGCTACACTGGTGCTGTGCCCCCTCCCTCGCCCCTACTTCCCTCACCTCACCCCTGACTCAGAACGAACAGGTGAGCCCTCTCTCAGTTATCTTTTCTGGCCAAGCGGGCATGAAGGACAGAAAAGAAATAATGATATTTTAATAATGCGGCATGAAAGTTATGCCCTGCCCTGCGAATTCTGCAGGATCAAAACTGATTCAATGCTTTCCAGGCAAGATACACTAGGACATTTGAAAGAATGTTGGGCACAGAGATGACCTTCAGTTGTGTTGCAAAATAAAGCAGGTAGCAATTTAAAGATTGCATTCAAACCACAACTCTGCTCTTTAAATAAAACAGTATTTAAAGTTTTCTTTAAACATCCCGCAGAACGGTATAGGGAGCATTGGAACATTTGGAGCAGAAATAGAAATAAAATAACATTTCTAAAGTCACTCACACCTCCCCCCTCCACCTCCCCCATTAGGGTTTCTCTCCGGTCAGTCAATCAATCAGTTTATTGGGTACCCACTGCGAGGTTACCATGGTTTGGGGTCGCTTTTGGAACCAGAGTGCTGTACTGCATGTTTCTTGTATAAGGGTAACATGTTGCTTGGAACTTTCTGGGTACAGAGTACTGTTCTGAGTGTTGGAGAGCATGCAATCAAAGTAGAGCACTGTACTAAGTGATTAGTGTTGCTGATGAGACGACATGACCATGGACAGGCATACTGGCTGCTTTACTGCACTTCTCGCTGCTGCATAAATACAAACGTAGTTTTGCATTTTTACTGTTGCTAAGTGAAATCAGTTTGGGGAAAATTCCATTATCTGGGGAACCAGATCTCTCCAGAAGGGTAGAGCTAGACAGCAAACAGATGCAACATGAAGTCTTTGGTATATAAACATGGATCTCATATTACTGTTATTTTTTCTGGGCTGGAAGACACAGTATTGAGCAGGGAGGCAAAGCTAATGATGCCCCCGACTCTAAGGGCCGGAAAGATTAAGTCCAATCATGAGAAAAATCATGTCTTCCTTTAAATGTCTTCTTTTAAACACTTGCTTACTCCACAATTTGGAGCAGAGAAACTGTAGACCACCCCTTTTTCCTGGAAACACTATCAAACCTTGGTTTCACTGACACTGCCCTCTTCTCATTCTTCTACCTCTCTGACCACTTTATCTGGGGCTTTCTCAATAGCTCCTCCTCTGCCTAACTCTGGGGGTCCCTCACAGATTGGTTCCGGGTCCTCTCCTAGTCTCTATCTACACACACTCCCTTGGAAAATACATTCACTCTCATAGCCTCAACTACTGTCTCTACACATATGGCTTCTAAATTTACCTCTACTGACCTCCTTCTCTCCAATCTCACACTTTCTCTTTCCCTCAGGTCATCTCTACCTGGATATCCTGTCATCACCTCAAACTTAACGGGTCCTAAACCGAACTCCTCATCTTCTCTCTTACTCTCTTTTACCCCATTTTCCCACCATTGTAGACATCACCATTGTTCATCCTGCTTCACAAGCCACAACCTTAGCATTATCCTTGACTCACCTCTCTCCTTCAACTTTCGTATTTATTCCATCAGTCACTAAATTTTGTTGAGTCCATCTCCACTCCATCTGTAGAATTTGCTACTTACTCTCCATCCAAGCTGCTACTATACTGGTTCAAGCATTCATCATATCCCATCTCAACCACTGCATCAACCTCCTCACTGACCTCCCTGTCTTCTGCATCTCCCCTTGCCAGCCTGGATTTCACTATGCTCTCTGGATCTTTTTTTTTAAAATATGTTAAGCATGTCTTCCTATTCCTTAGGCACCTCCAATGTTTGTCCATACATTTTTCCATTAAACAGAAACTCCTCCCCATTGCATTCAAGTCCCTCAATCATCTTTCTCTCACCTCAATCTAGCCCATACGCTTCACTCCTCTAATACCATCCTACTCGCTGTCCTTTGCTTTCTTGTCTCTCACCACTGACTCCTTGCTTATGACCTCCCTCCTGCCTATAATTCCTCCCATCCTCATTTCTGACAGACAGCCACTCTCCCCATTTTCAAAACCCTACTGAAATCCTATCTCCTCCTGAAAGCCTTCTCAGACTAATCTGTCACTCTCCAACCCCATTTTCCCTCCCTGCCGCCTCTTCCATGCACTTAGTCCCATCCCCCAAAACACTTAGGTACTCCCCCCAAACCCCACACCCAAAACACCTTTGTACATATCCTTTTACTCTACAATTGCCCCTACTTGTAGTTTATTTTAATGTCTGTCTCCCCCTGCTCAGATTGTAAATTCCTTGAGGGCAGGGGCCATGTCTACTGACTCGTACTCTCCCAAGTGCTTAGTACAGTGCCCTCCATGAGAAGCAGCATGGCCTAGTGGTAGAGCACAGGCCTGGGAATCAGAAGGACCTGGGTTCTAATCCCAGCTCTGCCACTTGTCTTCTGTGTGACCTTGGGCAAGTCACTTCACTTCTCTCTGCCTCACTTACCTCATCTGGAAAATGGGGATTAAGCCTGTGAGCCCCATGTGGCACAGGAACTGTGCCCAACCTGATTAGCTTGCATCTACCCCAGCAATTAGAACAGTATCTGACACATAGTAAGCACTTAACAAGTAACACTATTATTATTATTAAGGCTTTATATGTTTTTAAATTTGACCTCCTCTTCCTATGATTGAGATTACAGCTGAATCACTCTGTCCCTCCTTTATCTTTATCGCCTATACTTATTTTGATCTAGATACACTGTTTCACTACTAAGCACTGAGAAAGACAGAGTGCCTAAACTAGATCAGTCAGTATTTATTGAGCACTTACTATGTGCAGAGCATTATAATAATAATGATAATAATAATAACAATAATAATAATAATGGTATTTGTTAAATGCTTATTATGTGCCAAGCACTGTTCTAAGAGCTGAGGTAGATACAAGGTAATCAGGTTGTCCCATGTGGGGCTCACAGTCTTAATCCCCAGTTTACAGATCGGGAACTTAAGCACAGAGAAGTAAAGCGACTTGCCCAAAGTCACACAGCTGAGAAATGGCAGAGCCGGGGTTAGAACCCATAACCTCTGAATCCCAAACCCATGCTCTTTCCACTGAGCAATGCTGCTTCTCATTATACTAAACACTTGTGAGAGTACAGTACAACAGAATTGGCAGACATGTTCCCTGACCATAATGAGCTTACAGACTAGGAGGGGGGACACCAAATTGCTGACTTGTATGAAGACATCAAACGCAGGGCACCTAGCTGTACACTTCACAAATGGAGGGAGAGCACCATTTTGTCAGGGTAAGGGAGAAAGAACCATAAACTCACCGGTAATATGTGTCAGACGATTAATGCAGGTTATCTTTACCATTTTACATTGTAAGCCTCTGGGATGGAAGGTGACAAATGACATATAGGGTTCAGGAGAGTTCTCTGCTGAAGGAGGAGAATTTGAGTGTCTCTGGGACCTGGCCCAAAGACTATTTCTAGTAGTTTGTCATTTGGAACAGGGAAGGTTAGGAAGGTTATGTTGATATACGATCTTTCATGCTCTGAACTTTTATCACCACCACTGAGATGGCCCCGTGACTTTCATTAACGGTAAGCAGCTCCCGCTCGAGACTGAAGAGGGAAATTATCACCTAGCATCTTCCGACCCGAAGCATAAAGAACGGCTGGAATTTAGAGTGGCTTGAATATTAAATCAGATTCTTCCATTGTTCATTGGAAATAATGCCACCCCAAATTTACCAGTCTAAAGGGAATCCGGCGTAAAGGGATTAGAGCACTCAGGGACAGACAAGGTCATACGAGCGGATGAGCTAATGAGAAAGCGTTTGACAGTTTGCATACTGGGCCAGTGGTGTGTTCTGGGAACGACCACTTTGAGAATACCAAGAACCGAATTTTGGAGGTCCAAAGTTATCCGAAAAGGAATGTGCCCTGAAGAGGAGAAATGAAACTCCTATCTCACCTCATTGCTTTTAACCAAAGAAATCCAAGAATAATCAAGGTGCTGTTATTGCTCTGAAAATAAGAATCTCTTATATAGAAGGGGTAATCGGTCTTGTTGTAACTCCAAAGAAACACCTCATTGTAGCAGAGTAAATGTATCGTGCAGAAGCACTTTGGGTGGGAAGAAGAGGGAGGAGGGGAAAGAGTGGAGGCTTGGATGATGGGACCCTGAATAATTGAGAATTGGTCTGTTTGGAATTCTCCCTGTCCAACTCTTCCTTCCTTTAAAACTGTCATTAATGTCACCCTAGTTCATCTCCCCCTGGTCATTCTGGGTTTCACTGGCCTCAGCGTCATCCATTTTTGGGTAGGGGCGATCAGACCAGATTAAAATTTAGTTGTCGTGATATAATGCTGGCATAACCTTACTGTTATAGATCTTCAGACCCTGACCCCTTGGCATTCTGGGTCAGTCCCATGGTCTATCCCCAACAGGGGTACCAGGACGCTCAGAAGAGCCATGCATTGGGTGCCCCCCAGGATCCCCATCCTCATGGTTACAGATGAGCCATGCAACACCCCCAATTCTCTCCTCTTCATCCCTAACATTCTCACCAGTGACTCAGCATGGATGAGCTGAGAGTCCTCTAGACAGTAAGCTCATGGTGGGCAGGGAACATGTCTGTTTATTGTTGTATTGTACTCTCCCAAGTACTTAGTACAGTGCTTTGCACACAGTAAGTGCTCCATCAATCAATCAATCATATTTATTGAGCGCTTACTGTGTGCAGAGCACTGTACTAAGTGCTTGGGAAGTACAAGTTGGCAACATATAGAGACGGTCCCTACCCAACAGTGAGATCACAGTCTAGAATGGGGAGACAGAGAACAAAACAAAACATATTAACAAAATAAAATAAATAGGATAGCTATGTACACGTAAAATAAATAAATAAATAGAGTAATAAATACGTACAAACATATATACAGGTGCTGTGGGGAAGGGAAGGCGGTAAGGCGGGGGGGTGGAGAAGGGGAGGAGGGGGAGAGGAAAGAGGGGGCTCAGTCTCGGAACTCAGTAGGGCCTTGAAGGGAGGAAGAGAGCTAGCTTGGTGGATGTGTGGAGGGAGGGCATTCCAGGCCAGGGGGATGACGTGGGCTGGGGGTTGATGGCAGGACAGGTGAGAACAAGGCACGGTGAGGAGATTAGCGGCAGAGGAGTGGAGGGTGCGGGCTGGGCTGTAGAAGGAGAGAAGGGAGGTGAGGTAGGAGGGGGTGAGGTGATGGAAAGCCTTGAAGCTGAGGGTGAGGAGTTTCTGCCTGATGCGCAGGTTGATTGGTAGCCACTGGAGATTTTTGAGGATAAATAGGATCGACTGACTGACTACTTGTCCAATCCACCTAGAAGCTACCGGTGTTCTCTGTCCCCACAGCTTCCAGTTATTCCTAGAGTATGGATAGCCTCTCCATCAGACACACATGGCCCAGTGTGGAACGGGCACAAATGCTGTAAATTCTCAGGAAGAAGAGTGAACATGACCACGGACCATGCTGTCCAAGCAGGCCCTCTAGGCCAGTTTTCCAAATGAAGAGGATCTGTTGACCCTCAAAGCCTGGTGGTGACTCCGGAAGCCATCTTTTGCTGTAGGCAGGTAACATGTCTATCAGTTCTGCTCTACTATAGTCTCCCAAGTGCTCAGTACAGTGGTCTGCACACAGTAAGCATTCAATAAATACCACCGATTGATTGATTAAATAGTATTTATTGAGAGCTTACTGTGTGCAGAACACTGAACTAAACACTTGGGAGAGAACAATATAACAGATTTGTAGAAATGCTCTTTGCCCACAAGGTGCTTACAGTCCAGAGGGGGAGACAGACATTAAAATAAATAATGGATATGTACATAAGAAGTGTGCAGCTGAGGGTGGGATGAATAAAGGGGACAAATCCAAGTACAAGTACAAATCCATCCTCCATGATGTCTGCTCTAGCTTGCAAAATAGGAACTCTCTGTTAAAGAATCCCTAAGTTTGTCAGTTAGGAGACATTTGTCTAGCTGTTCATGGTTTACTTGGGTTTTTGCATTCAATTTTAGGTGTTACAACTCATGCTGCCATTTCTCAGTAAACTGAAGGTCTTCTTTTATCCATGAATGGTGGTGATAATTTAATAACAATAATGATAAGAATGATGATGATACTGATAATAACACTGATAATGATTGTGGAATTGGATAAGTGTTTACTATGGGTCAAACATTATAAGCAATGGGGTAGAGTACAATGAGATCAGACACTATCTTGTTCACCATGGGGCTCACAGTCCTAGGGAAATAATCAGTCAAGAAGCAGCGTGGCTAGAGAAGCAGCGTGGCTCAATGGAAAGAGCATGGGCTTTGGAGTCAGGGGTCATGGGTTCAAATCCCGGCTCTGCCAATTGTCAGCTGTGTGACTTTGGGCAAGTCACTTCACTTCTCTGTGCCTCAGTTCCCTCATCTGTAAAATGAGGATTAAGACTGTGAGCCCCCTGTGGGACAATCTGATCACCTTGTAACCTCCCCAGCACTTAGAACAGTGCTTTGCATATAGTAAGCGCTTAATAAATGCCATCATTATTATTATTAATCAAGCAAGCAATGATATTTATTGAGTGACTACTGTGTACAGAGCCCTGTACTGAACACTTGGGAGAGTACAATATAATAAAGTTGGCAGACACATTCCCTGCCCACAAAGAGCTTACTGTCTAGAGGGGGAGACAGTCATTAATAAAAATCAATAGTTTATGACATATAATTTAAAGAGAGGCACATAAATTCTGCGGGGTTAAGGGTGGAGTAAATATCAAATGACCAAAGGTCACAGATCCAAGCACATAGACAATGTAGAAGGGAGAAGGGGCCAGGGAAAAGAGTCCTTAATCCGGGAAGGCCTCTTAGAGGAGATGTGACCTTAATAATGCTTTGAAGGTGGGGAAGAATTGTGGTCTGGCACATATGGAGGGGGAAAGAGTTCCAAGCTAGAAGGAGGATGAGGGAGAGGGGTCGGCGATGAGATAGATAAGATGGGAGCACAGTGAGTAAGCTGGCACTAGAGTGAAGTGTGTGGGCTGGGCTGAAATAGAAGATCAGAGAGGGAAGGTAGGAGGGAAAAGCTGACTAAGTGCTTTAAAGCCAGTGGTAAAGGAGTTTCTGTGGATGAAGAACCATTGGAGGTTTTTGAGGAGTGGGGAAGCATGGACTGAATGTTTTTGTAGAAAAATGATCCGGGAAGCAGAATGAAGTATGGACTGGAGTGGAGAGAGACAGGAGGCAGGGAGGTCAGCGAGGAGGCAGATAAAGTAGTCAAGGTGGAAGAGGATAAGTACTTTCATGAGCGTGGTGGCAGTTCAGATGGAGAGGAATGGGAGGATTTTAGCAACGTTGTGAAGATCGACCAGACAGGATATGGTGACAGATTGAATATGTGGGTGGAATGAGAGAGAGAAGTGGAGGACACACCGAGGTTATGGACTTGTGCAGTAGGGAGGGAAGTAGTATTTTACAAGGGTGATAGGAAAGATAGGGTGTGGACAGGGATTGGGACTGAAGATAAGGAGCTCAGTTTCAGACATTTGGAATAATCAATCAATCAATCAATTGTATTTATTGAGCGCTTACTGTGTGCAGAGCACTGTAGTAAGCGCTTGAGAAGTACAAGTTGGCAACATAATCCCTTATTCTATTTAGTGCTTTTATTGCCAAAGCACTTCAACATTAATCTAGCTGAACATTGTTCTCACAGCACCACTATGAGATAGGGGAAAGGGACAGCTACATTATCTCCATTTTACAGACGGAGAAACTGAGGCATAGAGAGGCTAATTGGCTTGCCCATGGTCACCCAGCAGGCAAGTGACAGCACCAGGTCTGGAAACAGAGTCCTCCAACAACCAGACCTGTTCTCTTTCCATCCCATCACATTGCTTTACATCTCCCACCAAACTGCTTTTAAAAGATATGAGTTAAACTTGAAAGAACCCAAAATTTAACTGAAAAAGGTCTTTTCTTAAGATTTTTTTCCTGCCCAAATATACTGAAGTCCACCCTAATTCTGTCATAGTGGACTTTGGTTGATTCAATCATATTTGTTGAGAGCTTACTATGGGTAGAATTACTGTACTAGGTTCTTGGGAGAGTACAATTTTAAAATAGACACATTTCCTGCCACAACATGTTTTAGCACATTTATGTATTGATGATGTGCCTCTCCACTGGAAATAAGAGAATCAACACATGTTTTGGAAGTTATATCTGAAGAGTTTAGGTAATTTTAAATGTCCTAATTTCTGAGGGAATTCCCTTTCCCCTCCTCTGTAATGCCTCCTCTGGCATTCTGTGGGTAAGCAACCTCCTTGACTGGTTTTTGCTCATCTCTGGTGTGAGTGCCAGAATTTGCTCTCAAATCAAGATCTGGATTTGGCTTATTGTTGGACTGACGTTGGGGTGCGATCCTCTGGATTAACAAGGAGCCAGTAGGCACTTTCAATTCATTTTTTTGTCTTCCCAGGTCAACAGATCCATCATTCAGTGACATCTCTTCAATAGCCACTGGGAGCAAATCACTGTATTAAGTGCTCTGGGAAGATATGTGCTCCCTGCCATTGGCTTTAAAGCACTCAATCTCCTTGCCCCCCCACGTCACGTCGCTACTCCCCTACTATGGCCCAACCCACACTCTTTGCTCCTTTAATGCTAACCTCACTGCATTTCCATCTTGTTTATCTCACCACTGACTTCTCACCCATGTCTGCCTCTGGCCTGGAATGCCCTCCCTTCTCTCAATAATAATAACTATTACGGTATTTGTTAAGTGCTTACTAGGTGCCAGGCACCATACTTCAAACTGGAGTGGATATAAGTAAGTTCAGTTGGACACAGTCCCTGTCCCACATGGGGTTCGCAGTTTCAATCCCCATTTTACAGATGAGGTAACTGAGGCACAGAGAAATGAAGTGACTTGCCCAAGGTCACACAACAAACAAGTGGTGGAGCTGGGATTAGAAGCCATGACCTTCTAACTTCCAAGTCCATGCTCTATCCACTATTCCATTCTGCATCTCTATCCAACTGACACTGACTCCACCAACCTTCAGAACCTCATTGAAGGTACATCTCCTCCAGGACGCCTTCCCTGACTAAGCCTTCCTTTCCTCTTCTCCCACTCCATTCTGTGTCATCCTGACTTGTTCCCTTTATTCAGTCCCTCTCCCAGCCCCACAGCAGTTATGTACATACCTGGAATTTATTTGTTTATATTAATGTCTGTCTCTCCCTCTAGACTGTAAGCTTGCTATGGGCAGGGTATGTGTCTGTTTATTGTTGCATTGTAGTCTCCCAAGTACTTATTACAGTGCTTTGCACACAGTAAGCTCTCAGTAAATATGACTGAATGAATGAATTAATACAATATTACAATATAATAGACACATTCCCTTCCCACAACCATGTTGTGGGGTTGGGGGGCTATTCAAGAGAGCAAGTCAGGGTGATGAAGAAGTGAGTGGGAGAAGAGGAAAGGAGGGCTTAGTCAGGGAAGGCCTCTTAGAGGAGATGTGCCTTCAATAAAGCTTTGAAGGAGGGGAGAGTAATTGTCTGCTGATAAGAGGAAGGGTATTCACGTGGGAGAGAGTTTGGCAGTGAGGTAAGATAGAGGTACAGTGAATATGTTGGCATCAGAAGAGTGAAGTGTGAGGGCTGGGTTGTAGGTGAAGAGCAGTGAGGTGAGGTAGAACGGAGCAAGGTGTTGGACTGCTTTAAAACCAATTGTAAGGAATTTCTGTTTGATGCGGTGGTATATAAGTTTTCCTCAAGAACACTTACAATGCAGATGTTTGAATCATAAAAATAACAGAAAAATAAACCCCATTTTACATAAATCTTAAAAAAAATTTACCCATCTCCAAGTCATGTGTTGGATTCCTGCATGGCTCCCACTTTACTAGGGAGCAAAAAATGATAATCAGAATTGAACCAGCTCACAGAGAAGGTCACGTTACGAGGAGTCAAAGTTGCTCTCCACAAACTAGCGAAATAAATGAAATCTAATCCTTGTTGGTTAGAGTCTTTCCATATCGCTTCTACTCTGGAGCTCAGAACTGTTTCCTGATGGAAAAATTGAAGGGCAGAACTGATTTGCAGAGGGTCAGCCGGGGGGTTCAGTCAGAGGGCAAGGACAGAAGTCATGTGATCTATCCCTCAGCCCATGATTTTATTCAACAGATGACACCAGGCATTCCCTGTGCCCGGGGCTTTGAGAGAGAAAAGTAGAAAAAGGGTTCCTTCCAGAGCTAACGGCAGCAAACCATAGTGGACAAAGCATGGGAGTCAGAAGGTCATGGGTTCTAATCCCAACTCTGTCATTTGTCTGCTCTGTGACCTTGGGCAAGTCACTTTACTTCTGTGTGCCTCAGATACCTCATCTGTAAAATGGGGATTGAGACTGCGAGCCCCACGTGGGATATGGACTATGTCCAACCTGATTAGCTTTTAACTAACCCAGTGCCTGCCACGTATAGTAAGCACTTAAATAACATTATTATTATTATTATTATTATTATTATTATTATTATTATTATTATTAAGTGAGGCAGAGACAACAGTTGTCTTGCTTTCCACCCAGTCATCAGACTCCCAGGGAATCAAGAACTCATGGCTGCGTGAAGCACTTGTCTCTGGCTGGACATGAATGAAATTTTATGGTTGTTTCGAAGGTAGTCCCACCCTCTCAGGGTCGTACCTGGAGAGTTCCCAGTACTCTACTAGTCTTGACTACTGGAGGGAGAGTCAGACAGAGGTATATCTATTTCATTCCTAGCTTGGCCAGCAAGTGGCTAGCAAGTGGAAGGCAGTCTGCTACAAGTCAAAACTCACCCATGCTGGGCAGCAGCAGCATGGGAGAGAATCAAGGGCGAAGACTCAGGTTTACTGCATGGAAGGAGGCCATGGTAAACCACTTCCATCAAGAAAACTCTCTGGTTACACTATCAGAAGGATTGCAGATGGAGATGGGGCGTTCTGGGAGAGATGTGTCCATGGCAACGCTATGGGTCGGAGACGACTCAACGGCATAAGACAAGAAGGAAGTCCAAGAGTCTGAATGCAGTCCTCCTACTTAGACTGTGATCCCCATGTGGGACATGACTACCTTGTATCTACCCCAATACTTAGTACAGTGCTTGTCACATACCGAGCACTGAAATAATACCACAGTTATTACTGTTGTCCTTGAAAGTCCCTGAAATAAGAGCTCTGGGAACTAGGGATGGAATTTGCCATTTGGCCGGTTACTACCAATCAACTGATCAGTGGTATTTCCTGAGCACTTACTATGCACAGAACACTGTACTAAGCATTTGGGTGAGTACAGTAAGCTTACAATACAGTGGATGCTTCACCATTCATGCTGAATCAAACCACCAAAAGATTTAAACCTTCTACAGGACAGAATGGGTAATTTAGTGTTGAATTCTGCCAGTGTGAGTGGAAACCAGAATATTAATAATGATTTGAAATGACACAAGAAGTGTTCAATCACTAATGTTTCACTTGCTTATGAAAAAGACACAGCCAGTTTAAATTAAAATCGGCTTCATAGTACATAATTACTGCATCATTCTTATCACGTCTACATTACAATTAGATGTATTTTACAATTTCCACATCATGCAATAATATTCTAAGATCTTCAGGAGAACAAGTATGGCCTAGGGGAAAGAACACGGGGCTGGTAGTCAGAGGACCTGGGTTCTAATCCTGGCTTTGCCACATACCTGCTGTGTGACCTTGGGCGTCACAACTTCTCTGTGCCTCAGTTTTCTCATCTGCAAAATAGGGATTCAATACCTGTTCTCCCTCCCACTTAGACTGTGAGCTCATGTAGAACCTGATTATCTTTTGTCTACTCCAGTGCTTAGTACAGTACTTGGCACATAGTAAGTGCTTAACAAATGCCTCAGTTAGGTTCAAGAAAAATGTTCCTGCCCAGGGAATCCATGATACAACTCACCATAAACTCTGATCCACTTAAAACTCTCATAATCCAATCTCCTTCTAGTTGCTTGTAGGCTAAAGGATGAATTCATTTATTCATTCATTCATTCATGCTTATTGAGCACTTACTGTGTGTTAAGCACTGCACTAAGCGCTTGGGAGACAACAACAACAACAACAGCAGACACATTACCTGCCCACAAGGAGCTCACAGTCTACAGGGGAATTCATTATTGGGCACTCCATAATGTCAGAAACTACACAGATAGGAATGTTAATGCAGCAGACAATCTTCTAGCCAGTGGTTAAAGAGATGCTTTATGACAGGAGACTTGAGATTGATAGAAGCTAGAGAGAAGCAGCAACATCAAAATTATGCTTTCAATTTGTATCTCTAGTCTCATTCTTTCACTTATGGGTATATTGGAAAATTTAGATCCACTTATCTCCCTCTTTAGAACGTAAGCTCCTTGAGGGCTGGGATATTACCTTTTACTCTTTTGGCATATTACCAATAACCTAGTAATAATAATAATAATAACAATGATGGCATTTGTTAAGCGCTTACTATGTGCGAAGCACTGTTCTATGCGCTGGGGGGATACAAGGTGATCAGGTTGTCCCACGTGGGGCTCACAGTGTAAAATGGGGGTGAAGACTGTGAGCTCCCTGTGGGACAATCTGATCACCTTGTAACCTCCCCAGTGCTTAGAACAGTGCTTTAGGCCTGAACCGATAAGCGGGCGTGACTCTGCCGGGACTTTGGGGGTGGCTTTTGGGCTGGGTCATTCATTCATTCAATCGTATTTATTGAGCACTTACTGTGTGCAGAGCACTGTACTAAGCACTTGGGAAGTGCAGATTGGCAACATATAGAGACGGTCCCTACCCAGCAGTGGGCTCACAGTCTAGAAGGGAGAGACAGACAACAAAACAAAACATATTAACAAAATAAATAGAATAAATATGTACAAGTAAAATAAATAAATAGAGTAATAAATATGTACAAACATATATACATATATACAGGTGCTGTGGGGAGGGGAAAGAGATAAGGCAGGGGGGGATGGGGAGGGGAAGGAGGGGGCTCAGTCTGGGTTGCTGAAGGAAGTGATATACCTGTATATATGTATATATGTTTGTACATATTTATTACTCTATTTATTTATTTATTTATTTATTTATTTATTTATTTATTTATTTTATTTGTACATATCTATTCTATTTATTTTATTTTGTTAGTATGTTTGGTTTTGTTCTCTGTCTCCCTCTTTTAGACTGTGAGCCCACTGTTGGGTAGGGACTGTCTCTATATGTTGCCAATTTGTACTTCCCAAGTGCTTAGTACAGTGCTCTGCACATAGTAAGCGCTCAATAAATACGATTGATGATGATGATGATGATGAAGTGATGGGAAGCCCTCACCTCATCAGCTGTGCGACCTTGGGCAAGCCATTTAACTTCTCTGTGCCTCAGTTACCTCATCTGTAAAACAAGGGTTGACACCATGAGCCCCACGTGGGACAACGTGAATTCCTTGTATCTACCCCAGTGCGTAGAACAGTGCTCAGCACAAAGTAAGTGCTTCACAGCTGTCTACCTGTTTGGTTTTGTTCTTTCATTCATTCATTCATGTATGTTGCCAACTTGTACTTCCCAAGCGCTTAGTACAGTGCTCTGCACACAGTAAGCGCTCAATAAATACGATTGAATGAATGAATGAATGAATGAATGAATGAATTCAGTCGTATGTTGAATGAATTTTGTTGTTTCCCCCTTCTACACTGTGAGCCCGTTGTTGGGTAGGGACCGTCTCTATATGTTGCCAATTTGTACCGTCCAAGTGCTTAGTCCAGTGCTCTGCACACAGTAAATGCTCAATAAATACGATTGAATGAATGAATGAATGAGCAAATCCCATTATTATTATTTATTATTATTAATTATTATTATGGCTGAAGGGGGAAACTCTTGTTTCAGCAGCTGAATGGGCGAGCTTCCTATTTGGTTAGGTTTTTATTTTGGACCTCATAACTCGCCAATACTTATGAACGTTTCCAGTACTTGAGTGGTTTTCTTTTTCCCCTCTATCCCACTCCCCCTTTCCTGCTCCTCCTTTGCTTTCCCAGACTTGCCGTTTTTTCCATTTTTACTGTTTTCTCCCTCTCTTCCTCTCACCCTTAACTGAATTCACTCTTTCTCTGCTTCGTCTCTGCCTCCAAGTTTGCTTTTTATCTCTAGACTTTTTATCTTCTAGACTGTGAGCCCGCTGCTCGGTAGGGACCATCTCTATATGTGGCCAACTTGTACTTCCCAAGCGCTTAGTACAGTGCTCTGCACACAGTAAGTGCTCAATAAATACCATTGAATGAATGAAAAGCACTTAATAAATGCCATTTAAAAAATCCCCATTTTACAGATGAGGTAACTGGGGCCCAGAGAAGTGAAGTGACTTGCCCAAAGTCACACAGCTGACAAGTGGTGGAGTCGGGATTAGAACCCATGATCTCTGGCTCCCAAGCCAGTGCTCTTTCCACTGAGCCACGCTGCTTCTCTACATACTTTGTATGTAGAAGGCTCCTAGTACGAAGTTCTGTACCTGACAGGCATCCAACTTGACAACCTGATCAATCAATCAATCAATCAATCAATCGTATTTATTGAGTGCTTACTGTGTGCAAACCTGGCTTCAGAAGGTACCACAGTACACTGCAAATGGTAGGTGTCTGATTGATCAATTGCTCAATCAATCGGTGGTATTTACTGAGCACTTACTGGGTGCAGAGCACTGTACTGTACTAAGTGCTTGAGAGAGTGCAGTATAATAGAGTTGGTAGGCACGTCCCTGCCCACATGGAGCTTACCGTCTAATAATAATAACAATGATGGCATTTATTAAATGCTTATTATGTGCCAAGCACTGTTCTAAGTGCTGGAGGTAAATACAAGGTAATCAGGTTGGACACACTCTAGAGGGGGAGGCAGACATTCAAATACATTGCAGATATATACCTAAGTGCTGTTGGGCTGAGCATGGGTACATAAAGGATAGGAATCCAAGTGCAAGGGCAGTGCAGAAGGGATTGTACTCCCCAAGCGCTTAGTACAGTGCTCTGCACACAGTAAGCGCTCAATAAGTACGATTGAATGAATGAATGAATTGAAAAAAGAAGTAATGAGGACTTAGGAAAGGCTTGATACGGTGTCCCGCAAACAACTGACATCCAGTACAGAGCTCTGGTGGGTCTGCTGGGCCTCAGTGGTGGTCTTCTGGGTTTGAAGGAGAAGGGAGTTTCAGACTGGAGGGAAGGATATGAGGAGTAAGTCAGCAGCTGGAGAGAGGAGAATGAGGAGCAATGGGAGATTGGCTTGAGAGGAATGAAGCATACAAGCAGGAGTGTAATGGGAGAAAAGAGAGGATCAATCAATCAATCAATCAATCAATCATATTTATTGAGCGCTTACTGTGTACAGAGCACTGTACTAAGCGCTTGGGAAGTACAAGTCGGCAACACATAGAGACAGTCCCTACCCAACAGCGGGCTCACAGTCTAGAAGGGGATACCTTCTAGGATACCTGGGATTAACAAATACCATTATTATTATTATTATTTTGTTAAGTATCTCCCCCACTATACTGCAAGCTCTTTGAGTAAGGACTGCGCCCACCAACTGCGTTATACTTTTCCAAGCACTTAGTCCAGTGCTCTGCATGTAGTAAGCCCTCAGTAAAAACCTCAGTGATTTATTGATTGGTTGATGAGTGACCACAGAATTCTGATATAGACCACTGAGTGACCCAAATGGAAGATATCCATCAGTGATGGTGAGTCCATTGTGGGCAGGGGTTGTCTCTGTTGCTGAATTGTACTTTCCAAGCACTTAGTACAGTGCTCTGCAACAGTAAGCGCTCAATACATACGATTGAAAAATGAATGAATGAATGAATGAATGAATTCAGCAGATACTAATGTTGATCATGACAAAAAATCAAAAACGCACTTGCTTTAAATCTCTAAGAGGCTTTTTGTTCTTTTCATTCACAATCACACTTTTAGACTGTGAGCCCACTGTTGGGTAGGGACTGTCTCTATATGTTGCCAACTTGTACTTCCCAAGCGCTTAGTACAGTGCTCTGCACACAGTAAGCACTCAATAAATACGATTGATTGATTGATTGATCACAGTGCCAAACAGGGAAAAATTAGGGTGCAGAACGTTAAAGGCTGCTCAACCACCACCCCATTATCCTTCGCCACTACTGTCTAAAACTCTTCTTGATGGTTTGGATACACTGTTGCCTCCACTTCTTTTCGGTGGCCTAAGGGATAGAGCACAGGCTTGGGAGTTAGAAGGATGTGGGTTCTAAACTCCGCTCCACCACATGCCTGATATGTGACCTTGGGCAAGTCAGTTCAATTATGAGAAGCAGCGTGGCTCAGTGGAAAGAGCCTGGGCTTTGGAGCCAGAGGTCATGGGTTCAAATCCTGGCTCCGCCACTTGTCAGCTGTGTGACTTTGGGCAAGTCACTTCACTTCTCTGGGCCTCAGTTACCTCATCTGTAAAATGGGGATTAAGACTGGGAGCCCCCCATGGGACAACCTGATCACCTTGTATCCCCCCAGCACTTAGAACAGTGCTTTGCACATAGTAAGCACTTAATAAATGCCATTATTATTATTATTATTATTATTATTATTTTGTCCCGCTAAAATCTGGTTTCTCTCTACCAAGACCTCACTCTCCAAGGTCCCCAGTGACCAGTTTTTTTGGCCAAATCTAATGGTCTCTACTCTCTTCTAATCCTCTCTGACCACTCAGCTGCCTTTAAAAGCTACATACAAAAGTGCTACGGGAGTTGTGAATATCTAAGTGCTGTGGTGATTGGAAGTGCTGGGGGAGCAGTTGGTTGGGATGGATAATAATAATAATAATAATAATGGTTTTTGTTAAGCACTTACTATGTGCAAAGCACTGTTCTAAGTGCTAGGGAGCATACAAGGTGATCAGGTTGTCCCACGTGGGGCTCACAGTCTTGATCCCCATTTTACAGATGAGGGAACTGAGGCACAGAGAAGTTAAGTGACTTGCCCAAAGTCACACAGCTGACAATTGGCAGAACAAGGATTTGAACCCATGACCAAGGATTTGAACCCATGACCTCTGACTCCCAAGCCTGTGCTCTTTCCATTGAGCCACGCTGCTTCTCACATATTGGAAAGCTATGTGGCCTAGTGGATGGAGTTGGGGCTCCAGGTCAAAAGAATCTGGGTTTGAATCCCACTTCTGCCACTAGGCTGTTGTGTGATCTTGGGGAACTCACTTAACTTCTCTGTGCCACAGTTACCTCACCCGTAAAATGGAGATTAAGGCTATGAGCCTCATCTAGGACATGGACTATATCCAACCTGATTAGGTTGTATCTACACGAGCATTTAGTACAGTGTCTGGCACAGAGTAAATGCTTAATATAAAAAAATGTAGGGTGAGGAGATGAGAAATGACTAGTCCGTCAGGGCAGCCCTCCTGGAGAAGATGTGATTTCAGAAGGGAAGAGTTTCACTTCGTTTCCCATTTCAGAAAATGGGAAGAGTGGTGGTTTGCTGGGTTTGAAGGATAAGGGAGTTTCAGACAGGAGGGAAGGGTATGAGAAATAGGTCAGCAGCTGGAGAGAGGAGAATGAGGAACAATGGGAGATTGGCTCGAGGAATGAAGCATGCAAGCAGGAGTGTAAAGGGAGAAAATAGAGGATAGCTAGTGGGTGTGAGAACTGATTGGATTGACTGCCTTAAATCAATCAGTGGTATTTACGGAGCACTTGCTGTGTGTAAAGCACTGGACTAAGCACTTGGTAAAGTACAATACAACAGAGTTGATAAACACGTTCCCTGCCCACAATGAACTTGCAGTCTAGGGGACTGTAAGGCAGTGGTCAGGAGTTTATGCATGCTCGGAAGAGGAATAGGAAACCATTGGAGTTGTTGAAGCATTACTTTAAAACCCTTCTGAAATCTCACCTACTCCAGAAAGCTTTCCTAGATTACGTTTTTTCTCCCCAGGTTACATCTTCAGAACTCCTTAGCTTCCACGGAAACCTTGTTCTCCCCCTGACTTTCCCATCACTGTAGATGACACCACCATCCTTCCTGTCACACAAACCCGTAACCTTGGCATTATCCTTAACTTCTCTCTCTCATTCAACCCACATATTCAATCCATTACAAAAATCCTATTGCTCCCACTTTCACAACATCTCCAAAATCTGTGTTTTCCTCTCCATCCAAATTGCTACCATGTTAATACAATCACTCATCCTATCCTTCCTGGATTACTGCATCAGCTTCCTTGCTGACCTCCCAGCCTCCCAGCACACTTCACTCTGCTGCCCAGATCGTTTTCCTACAGAATTGTTCAGGACAAGTTTCCCCACTCCTCAAAAATCTCCAGTGGTTGCCCATCCACTTACACATCAAACAAAAACTCCTTGCCAATGGCTTTAAAGCTCTCCATCACCTTGCCCTCTTACCTCATCTCGCTACTCTCCTACTACGACCCAGCCCATGCATTTCACTCCTCTAATGCTAACCTTCGCGCTTTGCCTTGATTTAATCTGTCTGGCTGCCAACCCCTCTCCTTCGTCCTGCCTCTGTCCTGGAACACCCTACCTCCTCAAATTCAACAGACAGTTACTTTACCCACTTCAAAGCCTAATTGAAGGCACATCTCCTCCAAGAGGCCTTTCCTGACAAAGCCCCACCTTTCCTCTTCTCCCACTCCCTGCTGCATAACCCTGACTTTTCATTCATTCAATCGCATCCCCCCTCCCAGCCCCACAGTACTTATGTACATATCTGCAATTTATTTATTTATATTAATATCTGTCTCCCCCCTTTAGACTGTAAGCTCATTGTGCCCATTTATTGTTTTACTGTACTCTCCCAAGCACTTAGTACAGTGCTCTGCCCGCAGTAAGTGCTCAAAAAATACTTCTGAATCTTCTCTTCTATCATCCCAGGCCTTTTGTACATATCGATTTACATACTTTACTATTTAAGAACTTCTGTCTAACTAAAAATTATTAAAATTATTATGTGTGAGTCTCTCTTGTTACACTGTGGGCATGGATTATGTCTGCTTTGTGTATTGTACTCTCTCCAAGTGCACACAGTAGTTAGGTGTTCAATAAAAGCAGCTTGGCCTAGTGCTATCAAAGGGGAGTCAGAAGGACCTGGGTTCTAATTCCAGCTCTGCCACTTGTCTGCTGTCTGAGCTAGGGGAAGTCAGTTCAATTATCTGGGCCTCATCTGTAAAATGGGGATTAAGACTGTGAGCCTCATGTGGGACAGGGTCTGTGTCCAACCTGATTAGCTTGTAACCGCACCAGCACTTCAAACAGTGCTTGGCACATAGTAAGCACTTATATCACAGTTATTGTTATTATTATTTATTGCCTAATTGTGCCAGGGATGAGGTAGGCATACTCTGCTTGGGAAATTGGGGAGTGTCCTGGTCAAGAAGTAGGATTGAGGGATTAAAGCTTAAAATTCATGTTAAACTTTCATAAAACATGAACAAATAACTCTTCCTGGCAAGAATCTAGAAGGCTCCCCCCATGCCTGTCTTCCCCCGGCAATGGGGGATCATTACCGCCTTCCCAGAAATATGGAACCTCCTTTTTTTGGGATATATTTTCCAAAACAGAAGATTCTTATCTCTTGGGAAGAATTAGGTTAGTCAGGGGTGGGGTGGTTATTTCTGGTTCTCCCTGTCTCAGTCTCTCTTTGTCTCTGGTTCTCGTCTGAAAAAGAAAATCTAGGGTAGGGAAAGGTAGGGAATAGAGAGACGTAGTGATTTTGCTGTGCTTGCCCTAGCTGCTTGGTAGACAATTGCCGACACTGGAAAAAACCTAGGCCTTTTCTAAACTGCTGCTACCAAGTGACGAATAACTGCGAGGGGAAAATGCAACAGGGCATCACTCCTTGCTATCCATCTTTCTTGTTCGTAACATCTCAGGCAATGGAATTGAAGTGTCTCTTCTTTCATGAGGTTACCTTGTTTACCATCAGATACAGATCTTCAGATTTACTCAACTGGGGTCACCAGGGGTACATATCTGTAGCAAACTGCTGGATGTGGGGAAAGAAAGGTTCTTACAGAAGCAGGGAGGTGATTTTTTGCATCTTGGAGCTCTGGTCAGTGAGAGCCGACAAAGCGTGAACATTTGGCTGCTGCGGTCTTGCTCAATCAATCAATCAATCAGTGGTATTTACTGAATCAATCAATCAATCGTATTTATTGAGCACTTACTGTGTGCAGAGCACCGTACTAAGCGCTTGGGAAGTACAAGTTGGCAACATATAGAGATGGTCCCTACCCAACAGTGGGCTCACAGTCTAGAAGGGGGAGACAGAGAACAAAAACAAACATATTAACAAAATAAAATAAATGGAATAGATATGTACAAGTAAAATAAATAGAGTAATAAATATATTCAAACATATATACATATATATAGGTGCTGTGGGGAAGGGAAGGAGGTAAGGCGGTGGGGATGGAGAGGGGGAATGCAGAAGAATGCATAGTAGTAACAACCTCCCAAGTACACTCATTTAAGTTTCAAATTCTCAGAGATCTTAAACTGTTATAAAAACACTTAAAGGTCTTGTCCTCAGATCATTCTAAAGACAGTTCTATAACAGAATTAACAAGTCTAGTTAAGCAATGCATTCGGCAACTCCGAAGAGTATTACTTTTATGTTTCGGGGAAATAAATTAACAGCTAAGTGTTTGTTTGCATTTTAAATTAAAATGTGTGCTTTTTCTTAGGTAAAAAATTTTCATTGTAGAGTGGTTTTTTCAAAATATAATATAATGTCACCATTTCATTCACGTGGGACAAAGAGGAGAAACACAGCAAGTACAAAATACCCCTCTGGAGTTTACTTGTCTCTGGGCATAAAAATGGTAGTGGAAATTGCTACATTTAAATTATAAAAAAAACCAGAGTGGAGTTTTCATCTTATTCATCAAAGGCTGGGACCTGTATCTGAATTTCTCTCAAGACAAGAATGATGTTCATGAGGTATTTTTAACAAAGCAGAAGTCTAGCTGTGAAACCATTCCACTTACTTGATCCAATGATCTTTGGAGAAGCTATAAATGTGGAATTATTTCCAAAATCCACTAATGCCCCTAGTCAAACCTCTAAAACTCTTGATTTTTGTGTGCAGAGCACTGTGCTATGTGCTTGGGAGAGTATGATACAACAGAGTCAGTAGACGTGTTTTCTGGTCTCTAAGGAGTTTACAGTATAGAGGGGGTAACAGATACTAAAATAAATTCTGGACGTGCATGTAAAATGCTGGGGGGCTGAGGTTGGGGTGAATTTCAAGAGAGTGAGGGGTACAGATCCAAGTGCATAGGCAATGTAGGTGGGAGGGAGAGTAGGGAAAATGAGGGATTAGACGGGGAAGGCCTCTTGGAGGAGATGTGATTTTAATAAGACTTTGAGGGCGGGTAGAGTGGTGGTCTGTCATTTATGAAGGGGGCAGGAGATTCAGGCCAGAGGGGGGGACATGGGAATAGGTCCCTGGTGGGACTGATGAGATTGAAGTACAGCAAAATGGTTGGGATTGGAGGAGTGAGGTGTGTAGTCTGGGCTGTAGTAGTAAATCAGTAAGGTAAGGTCATTATAATAATTTTGGTATCTGTACAGCATTTACTATGTGCAAGGCACTATACTAAGCACTGGGGTAGACACAAGAAAACTGAATACCACATGAGGCTCGCAGTCTAAGTAGGAGGGAGAACAGGTATAAAATCCCCATTTTGCAGATGAGGGAACTGAGGCACAGAGAAGTTAAGCCACTCTCCCAAGGTCACACAGCAGACAAGTGGCAGAGCTGGGATTAGAACCCAGGACATCTGACTCCTAGCCTGTGCTCTTTCCACTAGGCCACACTGCTTTCAGCCTAGGAGGGGGAGGGCTGATTGAGTGCTTTAAAGCTGATGGTGAAGAGTTTCTGTTTGATGGAGAGGTGATTGGGCAACCTCTGGAGATTGTTGAGGAGTGGGGAGAGATGAACTGAATTTTTTTTAGAAGAGTGATGGGGCAGCAGAGTGAAGGAAGGACTGAAGTCGGGAAAGACAGGAGGCAGGGAGGTCAGTGAGGAGGCTGATGCAGTGATCAGGGCAAGATATCATAAGTCCTTGGATCAGTTTGGCAGGTGTTGGATCTAGAGGAAAAAGTGGGTCTTAATAATGTCATGATGGTAGAACTGAGAGGATTTGGTGACAGACTGAAATTGTGTGAATGAGAGAGATGAGTCGAGTATAATGTCGAGGTTAGGGAGGATAGTGGCATTCTCTACTGCGATGGGAAGGACATTAGGGCGGAGAGGGTTTGTATGGGAAGATGAGGAGTCCTGTTTTGGACATGTCAAATTTGAGATGTCCGTGGGATGTCTGATTAGAGATATCGTGAAGGTAGGAAACTTTCCAGTTAACCTGCCAGAGAGAGGGGCTTGCATCTCAGACTAGCTTGAAAGCCAGCCTGGGGAAGCTAAATAAAAAGCTATTGATTTTTCTCTGGCAGGAATGAAGCCCCTGTGATATATGGAGAATGGAGCATATTCAATAAATAAATAATTTTAATTTAAGGACCCACCTAGTGCACTGATATTCCTCAAAAATCTCCAGTGGTTGCCTGTCAACCTACGAATCAAGCAAAAACTCCTCACTCCAGGCTTCAAGGCTCTCTATCACCTCACCCCCTCCTACCTCACCTCCCTTCTCTCCTTCTATAGCCCAGCCTGCACCCTCCATTCCTCTGCCGCTAATCTCCTCACCGCGCCTCGTTCTCACCTGTCCCGCCATCGACCCCTGGCCCACATCCTTCCCCTGGCCTGGAATGCCCTTCCTCCTCACATCTGCCTTCCCCCGCTTCAAAGCCCTACTGAGAGCTGACCTCCTCCAGGAAGCCTTCCCAGACTGAACCCCCCGTTCCTATGCTCCTCCTCCCCTCCCTATTGCCCCCACTCCCTCCCTCTGCCCTACCCCTTTCCTCTCCCCACAGCACTTGTTTATATTTGTACATATTTATTACTCCATTTATTTTATTAATGATGTGTATATATCTATAATTCTATTATCTATTTTGATGCTATTGATGCCTGTCTACTTGTTTTGTTTTGTTGTCTGTCTCCCCCTTCTAGACTGTGAGCCCATTGCTGTGTAGGGATTGTCTCTATCTGTTGCCAAATTGTACTTACCAAGTGCTTAGTACAGTGCTCTGCACATAGTAAGCGCTCAATACGATTGAATGAATGATGCAGATAATTCTCTTAAACAGAAGGAAATGCTGAATTCATTCATTCACTCATTCAATCATATTTATTTATTCATTCATTCATTCAATCGTATTTATTGAGCACTTACTGTGTGCAGAGCACTGTACTAAGCACTTGGGAATAATAATAATAATAATAATGATGATGGCATTTATTGTGTTAACTGTGTGCAAAGCACTGTTCTAAGCACTGGGGAGGTTACAAGATGATCAGGTTGTCCCACGGGAGGCTCACAGTCTTAATCTCCATTTTATTCATTCATTCATTCAATCATATTTGTTGAGCACTTCCTGTGTGCAGGGCACTGTACTAAGTGCTCGAATAATAATAATTTTGGTATTTGTTAAGTGCTTACTATTAGCAAAGCACTGTTCTAAGTGCTGGGGAGGATACAGGGTGATCAGGTTGTCCCATGTGGGACTCACAATCTCAATCGCCATTTTAAAGATGAGGTAACTGAGGCACAGAGAAGTTAAGTGACTTGCCCAAAGTCACAAAGCTGACAATTGACAGAGCCAGAATTTGAACCCATGACCTCTGACTCCCAAGCCCATGCTCTTTCCACTGAGCCATGCTGCTTCTCTACAGATAAGGTAACTGAGGCACAGAGAAGTTAAGTGACTCACCCAAAGTCACACAGCTGACAATTGGCAGAGTCAGGATTTGAACCCATGACCTCTGACTCCAAAGCCTGTGCTCTTTCCACTGAGCCACACTGCTTCAATATAATAAGGGGATTTGTTAAGCACTTACTAAGTGCCAGGAACTATATTAAGCGCTGGGGTGTATACAAGAAAATTGGGTTGGACACAGTCCCTGTTTCGCACAGAATGAATGCTCACAGACTTCATCCCCATTTTATAGATGAGGTAACTGAGGCACAGAGAAGTGAAATGGCTTGCCCTAGGCCACGCAGCGGACAAGTGGTGGAGCTGGGATTAGAACCCGTGACCTTCTGATTAGCAGGCCTGTGCTCTAGCCACTACACCATGTTACTCCTCTAAGTACAACTCGGCAACATATAGAAACAGTCCCTCCCCAACAACGGGCTCACGAGGGTTCAGATTTTTTCTCAGAATTTTATCAATCAGTCAGTCAAACAGTATTTATTGAGCATTTACTGCATGCATAGCACTGTACTAAGTGTATGGGAGAGCACATTAGAGTAAGCAGACATGATCCCTTCCCTTAAGGGGCTCACAATGTAGCTGGAGAGACAGACTCTAAAATAGATTATAGCAGCTGAGTCAAAAAAAAATGTTTAGATAAATGCTGGGGTGGAGAGTAAGTACTTAAGTCAGGGTCATCGGTTCTGATCCTGGCGTCTCCACTTATCTGCCACGTGACCTTGGGCAAGTCACTTCACTTCTCTGTGCCTCAGTTACCTCATCTGTAAAACAGAGATTGAGACTGTGAGCCCATATGGGACAGGGACTCTGTCCAGCCCGTTAAACTTGAATCTACCCTAGTACTTAGCACAGTGTCTGGCACATAGTAAGTGCTTAACAAATACCAAAATTATTATTATTAAGTGCTTAGGAGTTTTAGACACAAGTGCACAGATGGCAAAGAAGGGAGGGAAAAGAGGATGGGGAGATGAAATATTAGTTAGGAAAGACTTCGTGGAAGAGATGTGATTTTTAGTAGGGCTTGGAAGATGAGGAGACCAGTGGTCTGCTGGCTATGAAGGGGGAGGAAGTTACTGGTAGGAAGGAGGAGGTGTCAGTAAGGAATCAATGGCAAGAGAGGTGAGAAACAGTGAGTAGGTTGATATTAGAGGAGCAAAGTGTGTGGGCTGGGTTGTAGTTTTATCATTTCTATTAGTATTTATTCATGCTGCCCCCTGAAATGGGAAAAGATTGGTTCCGGATGGAATTTTTGAACTTTCTTTCTGGAGCGTATATAAGTGTCCAGATGCATGCTTTCCAAAGATTCCAAACATTTCCAAAGTGTCTCAGCTCACTGGAAAAAAGCTGCTATAAAATCCAGGGAATAATGAACTAGCAACAGTTACAAAGAATTTTGAACCCATCCAGATTTGGTTTGGTGAAAACAAACATAGGCCTCTAGGGTTTTTAAAGCCACGCAGGGTTGGGTTCTGGAGTTCCCCTCAAATCAAAGGAAGGTTATCAGGGAGAATCTGGGGGAAGACAGTGCAAAAACAGAATGGACATCCTTTTTAGTTTAAATGGTTGAGGTTTTCATCTGAATAACCCTACTCAAGTCTCTGTCTCATTCAGATAGCTCAATCCCCTTGATCCCCAGAGAAGATAGGTAGGGGGTTGGCACAATCCTTAAAAGACAAAATAACCAGACCAACTTCAATACTGAAGCTTGAATCATGGGTGGACAGGTTCCTGGGGCTAATTTCTATTTGTGTATTCTTTCTCAGGACTTGGTAAAGTTCTCTGCACACAATAAACAATATATACTTTATTACTACTACTATTACTACTACACTACTACTATTACTACTGAACGGTAAGGTTGCTTTGAGCAGAGAATGTATCTACCAATTCTGTTATATTGTACACTCCAAACACCTATTAGAGAAGCACCTAAAGAATCAGCATGGTCTAGTGGATAGAGCATGGTCCTGGGAATCAGAACGACCTGGGTTCTAATCTTGGCTTTACCACTTGTCTGCTGAGTGGCACTGGGCAAGTCAGCTTCTCTGTGCCTCAGTTACCTCGTATGTAAAATGGGGATTATGATGTGAGCCCCATATGGGACATGGACTGTGTCCAACTTGATGATTGCCTTGTACTTACCCCAGCGCTTAGTACAGTGCCTGGTACCTAGTATGCATTTAACAAGTACTATTAAAAAAGTCTATTACAGAGCTCAATAATAACGATAATAATAATGATGGTATTTGTTAAGTGCTTACTATGTGCCAAGCACTGTTCTAAGCACTGGGGGAGGGGAATACAAGGTAATCAGGTTGTCTCACATAGGGCTCACAGTCTTAATCCCCATCTTCCAGATGAGGTAACTGAGGCCCAAAGTCACACAGCTGACAAGTGGCGGAGCCAGGATTGGAACCCATGACCTCTGACTCCCAAGCCCGGGCTCTTTCCACTGAGCCACACTGCTTCTCTAACAAATGGTAAGCATTCAATAAATATCAGTGATTGACTGACTGACCCTGCATCAGACTGGGTAACGTTTCACAGAGAGCTCCTGAAAGTTACTGGGCTCAGCTTGGATTCTGGCTAGACTCTGGAATTTTATCCCACAGAAAACTGTGCAACCAGAAACATCCACCAGGTCCAGAGGGTTTGGATCAATTCATGGCTAGGTGGTCCATGCTGGATCACTAGAAGGAAAATCAGTGATGGTGTGGGGAAAGTGAAGTGTGTTGGGTGATCCACCCTTAACCATGAGGATGACTGGGAAGGGAACCACTATCCAATTCTTCCAAGCCCCCTGTGGCCCCAATCAATCATTCACTCATTCATTCAAACAAACATATTTATTGAGCACTTGCTGTGTTCAGAGCACTGTACTAAGCACTTGGGAAAATACGGTACAACAATAAGCGGTGACATTTCCTGCTCAGAGTGAGGTCACAGTCTAGAGTGGGGGAGTCAGATGTCAATAAAAATAAATAAAATTACAGATATGTACATAAGTTCTTTGGGGCTGGGAGGGGAAAAGAGCAAAGGGAGCAAGTCAGGGTGATGCAGAATGGAGTGGGAGATGAGGTAAAGTGGGGCTTAGTCTGGGAAGGCCTCTTGGAGGAGATGTGCCCTTAATAAGATTTTGAAGGGGGAAGACTAATTGTCTGTTGGATTAGAGGAGGGAGGGCATTCCAGGGCAGAGGAAGGATGTGGGCTAGGGATCAGCGGTGAGACAGAAGAGATCGAGGCATAGTGAGGAGGCTAGCACTAGAGGAGCAAAGTGTGAGAGCTGGTTTGCAGAAGGAGAGAAGCAATAAATCATATTGATTGAGAGCTTACCGTGAGCAAAGCACTGTACTAAACATTTTGGAGAGTACATTGCAACAGAGTTGGTAGACACATTCCCTGCCCACATCAAGTTCGCTGTCTAGAAAGGGAGACAGAAATATAAATAAATAAATTACGGATATGTACATAAATGCCGCGGGGCTGAGGGAGAGGTGAATAAAGGGAGCAAATCAGGGCAATGCAGAAGGGAGTGGGAAAAGAGGAAATGAGGACTCAGTCAGGGAAGGCCTCTTGGAGGAGATGTGGCTTCAATAAGGCTTTGAAGTCAGGGAAAGTCGTTGTTGGATATAATAATAATAATAATGATGGTATTTGTTAAGCGCTTACTATGTGCAAAGCACTGTTCTAAGCTCTGGGGTGATACAAGGTGATTAGGTTGTCCCATGTGGGGCTCAAAGTCTTCATCCCCATTTTACAGATGAGGGAACTGAGGCACAGAGAAGTTAAGTGACTTGCCCAAAGTCACACAGCTGACAATTAGTGGAGCAGGATTTGAACTCATGACCTCTGACTCCAAAGCCTGTGTTCTTTCCACTGAGCCACGCTGAATGAGGACATTCTAGGCCAGAGGCAGCATGTGGGCACGAGATCGGTGGAGAGTTAGATGAGATTGAAGTTAGGTGAGTATGTTGGCATTAGAGGAGCGAAGTGTGTGGCTGGATTGTAGTAGGAGAGCAGTGAGGTGAGGGACGAGGGGGCAAGGTGATTGAGTGTTTTAAGGCCAATGGTAAGGAGTTTCTGTTTGATGTGAAGGTGGATAGGCAACCACTAGAAGTTCTTCAGGAAGCATGTCCTGAACATTTTTATAGAAAAATGATCTGGACAGAAGAGTAGAGTATGGACTGGAGTGGGGTGAGACAGGAGGCTGGGAGGTCAGCAAGGAGGCTGATATAGTAATCAAGGTGGGATAGGATAAGTACTTCGATTCACATGGTAGCAGTTGGAATGGAGAGGAAAGCGTGGATTTTAGTGCTGTTGGGAAGACTGAACCAACAGGATTTAGTGACAGATTGAATATGTGGGATGAATGAGAAAGATTAGTCAGGGATAGAGCCAGGGTTATGGGCTTGCGAGGCAGGAAGAGCTGTTTACAGTGATGGGAAAATCATGGAGAGAACAGGGTTTGGGTGGGAAGATAAGGAGTTCTGATTTGGAAATGTTAAGTTTGAGGTGTCTGCCGGACATCCAAGTAGAGATGTCTTGAAGGCAGGAGGAAATGTCAGACTGCAGAGAGGCCCCCATTGGAGACAGAGACCCACCCTGGATGGAACAAAGTGCCAACTCAGCATATATTGCTATTCAGAGTCTGGTGATCTTATGGTTTGGGTGTATTCATTCATTCAGTAGTATTTATTGAGTGCTTACTGTGTGCAGAGCACTTTACTAAATGTTTTGGAGAGTACAATGCAACAGTAAACAGACACATTCCCTGCCCACAACCAGCTTACAGCATCCATTGCCAATTCAGTCAGCTTCTTCATGGGATCAATCCATCTAGGACTCAAGGATCTCATCTTCCCTTCTAATCCCTCCCCTTCTCCCAACTTATCTCTATCATCAACAACACCCTACTTCCTGCGATTTGATGACTGCAACTTTGGTATCATCCTCAGCTTCTCATTCTTCTCTCACATCCAATCTACTGCTAAATCCTGCCAATTTTTTCTCCTAAAGTTTCCATCTATAAAGACACTACCCAAGTTAAGTGCTTGTCATATTATAATTGGAGTATTGTAACAGCCTCTTTTCACTTCAGTCCACATTCCACCCTGTTGCTGGTTCGTTTTCCAAAAATGGCACTCAGCATGCATGGAGCCTTCCCTCAACCCCCCCCCAGTGACTGCCCATTTCCCTCTTCATTTATTTTTATTTATATTATTTATATTGATGTTTGTCTCCCATCCCTAAGCTCACTGTGGGCAAGGAATGAGTATGCAAACTCTGTTGTATTGCACTCGCAAACTCTTAGTACAGTGCTCTGTACATAGTAAGGGCTCAATAAATACTATTGATGATGATGATGAAACCTACCTGTGATTTACTTCAATATCTGTCTCCCTCACTAGAAGTTACCTCCTTGAGGGTAGAGATCAGATCTACATACTCTATTGTACTCTACCAAGCACTTAGTACAATGATCTGCACACAGTAGGTGCTCACTACATATTATAGATTGATTGATTCATAGATCAAGCAAAGACTATTTACCAAGCAATGATTATTTTCTTCCCTGCTTGCTTATCAACCTGTCAGCACCTTCTTGCACTTTACAAATATTTATTCATTATCATAATAATAATAATAACCATGACATTTATTAAGCACTTACTATGTGCAAAGCACTATTCTAAGTGCTGGGGAGGTTACAAGGTGATCAGGTTGTCCCACAGGGGGCTCACAGTCTTAATCCCCATTTTACAGACGAGGGAACTGAGGCACAGAGAAGTTAAGTGACTTGCCCAAAGTCACACAGCAGACGATTGTCGGAGCCGGAATTTGAACCCATGACCTCTGACTCCAAAGCCCGGGCTCTTTCCACTGAGCCATGATGCTTCATGCCTATCCCCAGCACTTTTTAATGGTATATGTAAAGTGCTTACTATGTGTCAAACACTGTTCTACACTCTGGGTTCATATACACATCCTCAAAGCATTCAATTTTATTCATTTTATTTCCATTGTCTGTTAATATTTTTATGTTTGCTTTCCCCTGTTAGAGTAAGCTCCTTTCAGACAGGGAACAAGTTCTGTGCTTCTGTTGCCCTTCCCAAGCACTTATAGAGGTACCTTAGACTCAGCTTACACTCAATAAATACCATTACTACCACCACTACTACTACTGGTTCTACTATCACTACTACTACTGCTGCTATAGAGAAGCAGCATGGTACAGTAGAAAGAGCATGGGTTTGGGAGTCAGAAGGTCATGAGTTCTAATCCTGTATCCGCCACTTGTCTGCTGTGTGAACTTGGGCGAGTTACTTCACTTCTCTGGGCCTCAGTTACCTCATCTGTAAAATGGAAATTGAGACTGTAAGCCCCACATGGGAAAGGGTCTGGGTCCAACCTGATTTGCTTGTATCCACCCCAGCACTTAGTACAGTGCCTGGCATGTAGTAAATGCTTAATAAATACCATTATTATTATTATTACTACTGCAGAGAATATGTCTGCTTATTGTGGTATTGTACTCTCCCACAGTAGTGCTCTGTACACAGTAAGCATTCAGTAAGTATGATTGAATGAATGAATGAATAATAATAATAATGGCATTTATTAAGCGCTTACTATGTGGAAAGCACTGCTCTAAGCTCTGGAGATGTTACAAAGTGATCAGGTTGTCCCACGGCGGGGACCACAGTCTTAACCTCCATTTTACAGATGAGGTAACTGAGGCACAGAGAAGTTAAGTTACTTGCCCAAAGTCACACAGCTCATAATTGGCAGAGCCGGGATTTGAACCCATGACCTCTGACTCCAAAGCCCATGCTCTTTTCCACTGAGACATGCTACTATTACTACTGCCACCACTGAGCCACGCTACTATTACTACCATGACCACCACTACTCCCATTATTGAGGGGCCACAATTTTTGGCTCCTGCTCGTTCCAGGTCCTTGGCCAGGGCAATTTTCAATGTTGCTGTGGTTATTTCCAGTCAGTAATTCCTCACCTTCTCTATTGGGCCTCTTACAGTGGAATAACCCACTCTAAAAACACTCCCCTAACTGGAGCCACGTAAATCCACTATTCTTTTTAGTGATTTTTATTATGGCTGATAATTAGGATTGAGATAAAGTGGAAGTTGGGTCCCTGAAGGCAGAACAACTTTTGGAATACTCTCTTTCCTCTCTGTAAGGGGGAGCAGGCCAAAGTAACACCTCGCAGCTCCTCTGCTCGGTGACTACAGGCACAGGGAATATTCATTCGTTCGTTCATTCGATTGTATTTACTGAGTGCTTACTGTGCACAAAGCACTGTACTAAACACTTGGGAGGGGATGACCACAAGGAGCCTTGCCCAAACCCTGGCCACACGAAGTGGCCCAGCTAAACTCCCTGTCAGTCTTATGGTGATGAATGGGATGAGCTCGTTATGGGCAGGGAAAGTGTCTGTTAGTTCTGTTGCATCGTACTCTCCCAAGCGCTTAGTATGGTGCTCTGCACATACTAAGTGCCCAATCAATACCATAGATTGATTGACTGATCATAGATGGTGCCATTTTAGCCAAAAAATATCCATTGCTTTGGGCCAACTGGTTCCAGTTTCTTTGACTGCGTGCATCAGACTGCCATCAACTTTGGGTCTGCCATATTTAGTTTCTCCAGTCCAATAACTAGTCCCTTGAGCTCATAAGTTTCAAAGTCAATTTGGGGTTTATCCATATTCCTACGGCTTTGAAATGCGTGATGTTTGCTCTACAAGGTATCACTCGCCTCATTATCCTGAATTACTGTTATTTTGGAAGATGTGCTGACACTAAATACTAAAATATTTATCAAATACCCATTTACTGATTTCTTGCATATTCAGCTATTTACAGATGATCTGATATTGACCTTTAGATATGAGTAGAGTTAATCTCAACTCTTTTTAAAAAGCTTTAATGAGTTTTTCTAAAGTAAAATTGTAATGAAGTTGAGAAAGTAATATGATCGTTTTAGTAGTTTTTGAAGGAAGGGGGAATTTCAAGTACTGAGGACAGAAAGTTATTGAGAAGAACATGGCCTAATAGATAGAGCACAGGCCGAGGAATCAGAAAGACCTGGGTTCCAATCCAGACTCAGCCATTTGTCTGCTGTGTGGCTTTAGGCAAGTCACTTCTCTTTGCTTTAGTTACCTTATCTGTAAAATGGGGATTAAGACTGTGAGCCCCATGTAGTACATAGACTGTGTCCAACTTGATTAGTTTGTATCTACCCCAACACTTATCACAGTGCCTGGCACATAGTAAATGCTTAACAACTACCATTAAAAAAACCCGTTATTTTTCAATGGAATAACCTGTCTGGGGTTTTGTTTTTGAAGTGATATATAATTGCTTTTTAACTCAAAATATGCATCAATCTACAAGCCAGGAAGTGGCACTTGACTCAGTATGAAGCTACTGAGGAGAGAGAATGATTAATGAGATATAAGGGGCGGAAAATCTAGGAAGCATTGAAAACAATTTTGACAAGGTTCAAGACTGCAATAGAAATAAAAGTCACATATTAACACATTAATCTCCATGAACACAAGCAGTGTAAGAAACCGCATCATGGAGTAAAGGAAAGAAACATGGAAAATGAAGGGCTGTCAGTGAAACGATTTTGCCCCAGTGAAAGGAAATAGAACAAACACAGAGAAGCTCTCCCAAAAAAATTTTTGATCTTAATAGGGTTATTGAACATTTAGGGCTCAAACCTTCTAAACCTCAATCTCTCAGAGAGTATAAGAGACTATCTCACTATGGGATTTCTCCACTCTTTCACAAACCCCTTTAACAACATTTCTTACCGAATGTCCCATTTCTATTTAAAAACAAAATGGAGCAGTCCCCCTTCCAAGTGTTCTTTACCTTGGTCCCATTCCATTTTCCTTCTGAATGCTACAATTCTCTTCCTTACTCTCCCATGAGCTTACCTCAGGTCAGGGGGCTCGGATCCAGGAAATATACCACTGAGCCTTTATTTAATTTCACCGGGAGGCTGGGATCCTGGCCCAATTTTATTACAACTCAGAAGAGCCTCAAAAAGTCCTTTCTCTGATTTGGGATCTCCCTCTATAAATCAGCTCTCCCCTGCTTGACAGCTCTTATATATCTCTCTTACTGACTCCCCTGTTCATAACCCCCACCAACTATTCCGAACCTTTCGCTCACTCATGAAGACTTTTGTGCCCTTACCACACCTCTCTCTAGCCCTTGATGACTTTGCCAACTACTTAGTTGGCAAAATGGAAGTCATGAAGCATTCATTCATTCATTCAACTATATTTATTAAGTGCTTATTGTGTGCAGAGCACTTTACTGAGTGCTTGGGAAAGTACAATACAGCAATAAAGAGTAACAATTCCTGCCCACAACTAGCTCACAGTCTAGAGGGGATGGGGTGGATCAATACGAATAAACAGACATGGATATAAATAAATAAAATTACAGATACATACGTAAGTACTGGGGGTTGGGAGAAGAGGGAAGGAAAAGGGAACAAGTCAGGGAGAGGCAGAAGGGAATGGGAGATGTGGAAAAGTGGGGCTAAATCTGGGAAGGCCTTTTGGAGGAGATGCACCTTTAGTAAGGTTTTGAAGGGGAGAGTAATTGTCTGGTGGATTTGAGGAGGGAGGGCGTTACAGGCCAGTGTTGCTTTGTGGATAGAATACCAGCCTGGGAGTCATGGGTCATGGGTTCTACTTCTGGCTCCGCCATTTAATAATAATAATAATAATGGCATTTATTAAGCGCTTACTATGTGCAAAGCACTGTTCTAAGCACTGGGGAGGTTACAAGGTGATCAGGTTGTCCCACGGGGGCTCACAGTCTTAATCCCCATTTTACAGATGAGGTAACTGAGGCCCAGAGAAGTTAAGTGACTTTCCCAAAGTCACACAGCTGACAATTGGCAGAGCTGGGATCTGAACCCCTGACCTCTGATTCCAAAGCCCGTGCTCTTTCCACTGAGCCACTGCTTCTCTGCCACATGACATTGGGCAGGTCACTTCACTTCTCTGGGCCTCAGTTACCTCATCTGTAAAATGGGGATTAAAAGTGTGAGCCCTTGTGGGACAGAAACTATGTTCAATATAATTAACTTGTATCCACCCCAGTGCTTAGAACAGTGCTTGGCACATAGTAAGTGCTTAAAGAGTACCATTATTATTGTTATTATTATGAATTTACCAAAGTCTCTCCTCAGCTTCCTCTCCTACCCCCTCTATTTTTTCTTCTCCTTCCAACCTGTGCCTCTGACCCCAAATCTTAAAAACACTTGCTCTTATTCTTCTCCTCTTTTCCCTTTGCATTATCCTCAACCTCTCTTTCTCCATTGGCTCCTGTTCCTTGGCCTTCAAATATACTTATCTCTCCTTTACTACAAAACCCCTTTTCAAATTCTCACCATTCCTTCCAGTTTTCACCCCAGTCTCCCTGGTCTGTCCCAGCTGTCCCAGCTCCTTGAATGGTTGTAGAGCAGCATGGTTTAATGGAAAGAGCCCAGAAAGCCTGGGAATTTTGAAGAATTGGATGTGGGGTTGAGCAAACTGCTGGGTCAGAGGTGAGGGTGGCTAAGTAAGTCACTTAAGATCTCTGTGTCTTGATCTCTTCTAGTAAAATAGGGATAAAATACCTCTTCGCTCTTCCTCTTAAGACTGTGAACCCCGTGTGGGATAGTGACCGAATCTGATCTGATGAATCTGTATCTACCCTAGTGGGAAAAACACCGGCTTGAGAGTCAGAGGACCTGGGTTCTAATCCCAGCTCTGCCGTTTGTCTGCATTGTGACCTTGGGCTAGTCACTTTACTTCTCAGCACCTCAATTTCTTCAACTGCAAAATGATGCTACAATACCTGTTCTCCCTTCTATTAGACTGTGACCCCATGTAGGACAAGGACTTTGTCCAACCTGATTAACTGGAATTTACCCCAGAGCTTAGAATGGTGATTGACACATATCAAAGACTTAACAAATGTAGTAATGATAATAATATCCTCATTCCTCCTCCTGCAGCCACCCTTTGGAAGGATTTTTTGGTCCATCTGTCCACCCCATTAGATTGCAAGTTAGCAAGCTCCTGGTGGGTAGTTGATCATGTTTGACTTCTGTTGCTTTTTCCTGAGCACTTAATCCACGTTGATAGTCCGTAGGCACTCAGTACATATCACTGGTGATGATGAAGGAAACCCTAACAAATCCCTGATGGCGATAACCTTTTTCCAGTGTAATGACCATGGCAACCTCTTTGCAACATAACAACAGAAAGCCATTTCAATGTATGTTGCATTAGAGCCTCAGAATTTCTCTTTTCTTCTTTACTAATGTGCCTAATTCTTCCCTTCTTCTTCTGTTATTACTTCTGTCATCAATGTTTTAAAATGCTTCAACTGACCTGGAATGGCCTTTTCTTATTGCTATGTAGCTGTTTGCTTCAATGGTATTTACTAAGCACTTACTATGTGCCAGGCGCTGTACTAAGTGCTGGAGTAGATACAAACTAATCAGGGTGGACACAGCCCTTGTCCTTCATAGGACTCACAGTTTTAATCCCTATTTTACAGATGGAGTAATTGAGGCACAGAGAAGTGAAATGACATAGCCAAGGTCACAAGCAGGCAAGAGGTAGAGCTGGTATTAGAACCCAGGGCTTCTGACTCCCAGCACTGTGCTCTTTCCACTAGGCCATGTTGCTTCTCATTCATTCATTCAATCATATTTATTGAGCACTTACTGTGTGCAGAGCACTGTACTAAGCGCTTGGGAAGTACAAGTCATCAACGTATAGAGATGGTCCCTACCCAACAATGGGCTTACAATCTAGTGGGGATATCAAGGTGAAAATTAAGGGTGCTGGATGGTCCCTGCTAAACGATGAGAGTGGGTGTCCAGGAAGGCAATTGGCACATGATCCATCCACCATCCTGGAGCCCCTGTCAAAGATGGTTCTGGGTTGGTTGGACTGAGAGGCTGACTCAGTAATGATGAAGCTTATGCTCTTCTCTAAAATTTGTTGATAGAGATACATCCAAAATGAAAAAAAAAAACCTCACGAAACTCTTCACTGGAATGATTATAATAATAATAATAATAATAAATGTCACAAAATAATAATAATGATGGCATTTACTAAGTGCTTACTATGTGCAAAGCACTAAGTGCTGGGGGTGGGGGGGATACAAGGTGATCCGGTTGTCCCACGTGGGGCTCACAGTCTTAATCCCCATTTTACAGATGAGGTAACTGAGGCCCAGAGAAATTAAATGACTTGCCCAAAGTCACACAGCTGACAAGTGGCGGAGCCGGGATTTGAACCCATGACCTCTGACTCCAAAGCTCGTGCTCTTTCCACTGAGCCATGCTGCTTCTCTCTATATAGAGATATATATATAGTAGTAATAGTATATATATATATATATATATGATATGTTGCCAACTTGTACTTCCCAAGCGCTTAGTACAGTGCTCTGCACACAGTAAGCGCTCAATAAATACGATTGATGATAGCATATATATATATATGTATATATAATAGCGATAATTATAATCACTACAGTGAAGGTTTTTTTTTTCCAAGTTGTAAATCCAAATGATACTTTCTTGGTATTGGAACCTGTGAAAGTGGAGCAGCGTGGCCTAGTGGAAAGAGCACAGGCTTGGGAGTCAGAGGGCCTGAGTTCTAATTCCACCTCTGCCACTTATTTGCTGTATGATTTTGGGCAAATCACTTCACTTCTCTTTGCCTCCGTTGCCTCATCTGTAAAATGGGGATTAAGACTGTGAGCCCCATGTAGGACAGGGACTGTGTCCAATCTGATTTTCTTGAATCTTCCCCAGCACTTAGTACTGTGCCTGTCACATACATAGTAAGCACTTTAAAAAACCCATTTAAAAGAAAAGACTTGCATTTACTCTTCTGTTTCCAGAATAACTAGTGTCACATTGGGTGGATGGTGCTGCATGTTGGCTTCCATTGTCAACTCTGCAGGTGACTTTAATAATAATAATGATAGCATTTATTAAGTGCTTACTATATGCAAAGCACTGTTCTAAGTGCTGGAGAGGTTACAAGGTGATCAGGTTGTCCCATAGGGGGCTCACAGCCTTAATCCCCATTTTACGGATGAGGTAACTGAGGCACAGAGAAGTGAAGTGACTTGCCCAAAGTCACACAGCTGGCAATTGGCAGAGTCAGGATTTGAACCCATGACCTCTGAGTCCAAAGCTCGAGCTCTTTCCACTGAGCCACGCTGCTTCTATAGGTACAAGCAAACAGACTGTGGTCACCCCCTTAGACTGGCTATGTTTCAGTGTTTCAGTGAGGCTACAGAAGTGGTTCCAGAGTAAAGTGGGGACTTCTAGACTGTGAGCCCACTGTTGGGTAGGGACCATCTCTATATGTTGCCAACTTGTACTTCCCAAGCGCTTAGTACAGTGCTCTGCACACAGTGTGGCTCAGTAGAAAGAGCACAGGCTTGGGATCCAGAGGTCATGGGTTCTAATCCCACTCCACCAAATGTCTGCTGTATGACCTTGGACAAATCTCTTAACTTCTCTGAGCCTCAGTTACCGCATCTGTAAAATAGGGATTAAGACTGTGAGCCCCACATGGGACAACCTGATCACCTTGTATCCCCCCATGCTTAGAGCAGTGCTTTGCTGTAATCGCTTAACAAATGCCATTATTATTATTATTAATAATAAATACAATTGAATGAATGAATGAATAGTCCCCTGCTCATGTGGAATGTAAGTGCAGCAGCACATTGGGGGGTGGGGTGGGGGAGGAGGGAGCTCTTCCCAAGCCCAGACAGACTGTAAGCTCATTGAGGGAAGGGAATGTATCTGTTTATTGTTACGTTATACTCTCACAAGTGCTTAGCACAGTGCTCGTCACACAGTAAACGCTCAAAAAATACTATTGAATGAGTCGATGAATCAATCCAGTCTAACGGTCTCACAAGTTACAGTGAAGAAAAGCAGATTTTGAACAAACAAATTACCTTATATCTTAGTTTCCCTTGATTTTCATCTTGTAGCACAGACCACAGCATGAGATAGAAATCCTGAAACATTTTCAATTTTTCAGTTGGATGTGCACAGAGTTAGCTGTCCTTTGGTTTCAAAGATAATGCCTCTAATAGTAAGATCCTTATCCATGTGGCAGGATGGAGATTGTAGTTATGATAGTTATTATTAATAATGATAAGAATAATAATGACGTTTGTTAAGTGCTTACTATGTACTAAGCATTGAATGAAACATTGGGGTAGATTCAAGAAAATCAAGTTGGAGACAATCCCCGACCCACCTGGGCCTCATACTCCTTACACTGTGACTTAGACTTAGTCCTTAGTAGAGAGAGCAGTATTGAATCCCCATTCTACAAATGAGGAAACCAAGGAACAGAGAAGTTTCCCAACGTCATCCAACAGACAACTGGCGGAGCAGAATTAGAACTCAGTTTCTCTGACTCCCAATCCCATGCCCTTTCCACTAGGCCCTGCTACTTCACCTGGCCCAATCCCCTGGTGATTCCTTCCCAGACTGAGCCCCCTCCTTCCTCTCCCCCTTTTCCCCCCTCCATCCCCTCTGCCTTACCTCCTTCCCTTCCCCACAGCACCTGTATGTATGTATATATGTTTGTATGTATTTATTACTCTATTTATTTATTTATTTTACTTGTACATATTTATTCTATCTATTTTATTCTGTTAATATGTTTTGTTTTGTTCTCTGCCTCCCCCTTCTAGACTGTGAGCCCACTGTTGGGTAGGGACCGTCTCTATATGTTGCCAAATTGTACTTCCCAAGCACTTGGTACAGTGCTCTGCACACAGTAAGCGCTCAATAAATACGATTGAATGAATGAATGAATGAATGAATGAATGGTGGTCCAGATCTGAACCTGGTAAGGCAGACCCTAGCTGTGGGCAGCTTTTCTATAGCATCTAGTAGTGTCTCAGTAAATAGTGCTGCTCAAATACTCAAGATGGAGCTGAGTGAATCATGTTTTCTTTCTCCTAAATTGGTTTTACAGCATTGTTTTGACATGTACCTTTGAATTAAAAAAAAAAATTACTTGCCAGGAAGAAAAAGCATGCTGTGCAGTTGCCCAGGTGTAACTGTACACCTGTAGCCTACTATAGCTTAAATTGTTTACTTGCATAGCATTTTGGTTTAGGGCTAAGAGGAATGGGGTTTTCCACCTTCTGTTGGACTTGGGCTTGAGTTGTTTCCATCAGTAGGGATGTTGGTTTCTGCAGTCATCCTCACTGTCTCACACAGTCACCTGGGATCAGTAGCAAGCACGACAAGATGACTGATTAGGGTTCGGGGTACAGTCTGTGATTGTGGGACAGAGTATCTGAGGGCGCACTTTGCAGCAGGGGACACTATTCTACCCTTGTCCACTCACTCTCAGAGGAAACAGTGTGGCTTATTGGATAGAGCACGGCCCTGGGAGTCCCAAGGACATGGGTTCTAATCCCAGCTCTGCGTCTTGTCTGTGGTGTGACCTTGGGGAAGTCACTTCACTTCTCTGCACTTCAGTTACCTCATCTGTAAAGTGTGTGAGCCCCAAATGGGACAGGGACCGTGTCCAACCTCATTAACCAGGTATCATCCCCAGCCCTTAGAACAGTGCTTGGCGCGTAGTAAGCGCTTACCAGGTACTATTGTAATTAGAATTAATGAATTTTCTACTATGCTTCTCTGAGTTTAGGAATCTTCTTTCGGCTTATCGATTGAAATTCATATGTACCTGTCTGTGCCTTTTAATTCTGGGCCCTAGAGGAGCGGCAGGACCACTAAATCCTCCTTCAGGATACCCCATCTCCATCTTCCTCTCCTTTATGATGGTAGGAATTCATTTCCTAATGGTGTCAGATGATCAAACACAAGGTGGGCTGGGGCGCATCCATGGGCTGTGCTATGATGGACACCTGGACAACTGCACAGCATGCTTTTTCTTCCTCAAGAATATATTTTTTAAAAAAAATTCAAGGGTAAATGTCAAAACAATGCTGTAAAACCAATTAAGGAGAAAGAAAACAAGATTAGAGGTGCTACTTGAATTATTTATTGCTGTTGCCATTGCCAAGTCTTTAAATAAGCACTTAATAGACCTTACTGCAGCTCTCTTAGCAATACAGTAATTTATTTAATGCACAATTCAGCAACCCACCAGCATCGAGCTGAAATTCCTCATGCTCCGGGCAAGGTGGGCCGACTCACAGGACTCCAATAACCTAGACTCTGGTGCCATTTAATTGTCCCTGATCATTAATTTAATGAGTTATGCCATTGCTGAATAATGCCAGGTGTGGGGTTATTGACAGACTCCTTTAAATGATCTTGAAAGGAAGAAAGAAAGAAAGCCACTTTGGGGCTAAAGGTACAGGTCTGTATGGGTGCTGAGGGGCTGCAGAGGCAAGAACCCCAGGCATTTGTCACTGTCTCCCCTGCTAGACTGAAAGCCCCCTGAGGGCAGGGATCCTGTCTACCCACTCTGTTGTACTGTATTCTCCCAAGCGATTAGTTTAGTGCTCCGCACACGACTAAACACTCGATAAATACTACTGCCTGCTTTCTTGATTGATTGCCAATGGTTCCTGAGCCCATTGCTTGAAGAGTCACTATTAAAACACATGTACCTTCCAGTCATCCTCTCAGGATGGCACCTGGAGAGTTTCCAGTACTCTACCAGTCTCGGCTACAGGAGGGAGAGTCAAGCAGAGGCATACCCATTCCATTCCTAGCTTGGCCAGTGGCTAGTGAGTGGAAGACAATCTGCTACAAGAAAAAACTCACTGGGCAGCAGTGGAATGGGAGAGAATCGAGGGTGGAAACTCAAGTTTACCACACAGAAGGTGGCAATGGTAAATCACTACTGTGTTTTTACCAAGAAAACTCTTAAGGGTACATTACCGGAATGATTGCAGATGGAGGTGGGGCATTCTAGGAGAGATGTGCCCATGGAGTCACTATGAGTCAGACACGACTTGACGGCATAAGGCAAGACAAGACCTCCCAGTCAGTGCCAAAAGTTAATCATAAGCATTTGAAATAATGTGGAACGTAAACTCTTTGAGCCTAAATTATTTCTAAGAGTGCTCCGAGAGCCTCTTTTTCCAGAGATTGTATCTACTCACTCTACTGAACTCTCTCAAGCGCTTAATATAATGCTCTGCACAGAATAAGCGCTTAAGAGATATTATTGTTGGATTAGACTTCGGCCATAGCTCAGCTACTTGGTAAAAAGCGTGGAACAATGTGTTGTGAAAAAGGTGCATCTTTTGGAACAGAGACTTTTCGCACCATGCCTGCAGCCCAAATATTTCAGCATTTGCACCCCACTGGAAAGAACACAAAGGAAAGATAGGTTTGCAAGGTGCTTGGTTGTCTCAGCAATCTTAAATCAATCAATCAATTGTATTTATTGAGCGCTTACTGTATGCAGAGCACTGTACTAAGTGCTTGGGAAGTACAAGTTGGCAACATATAGAGACAGTCCCTACCCAACAGTGGGCTCACAGTCTAAAAGGCGGGGTGGGGAAAATGTCTTGATATCCCAAATGGTTCAGTCTGATTCTCCCTGGAAGAGCTGCTCTCTATTGGGTTAAGCCCTTCGATCAGTCAATCCATCAATCAGTTTATTGAGTGTTCACTGTGTGCAGAACACTGTACTAAGCATTTGGTGGAGTACAAATAGCAAAGTTGGTAGACATGTTCTCTGCCCACAAGAAGCTTACAGTCAGTCAATCAATCAATGATATCTATTGTGCACTTACTGTGTGCAGAGCACTGTGCTAAGCACTTGGGAGAGTAGAATATAACAATGTAATAGACACATTCCCTGTTCACGACAAGCTTACAGTCTAGAGGGAGAGGCAAACATTAATATAAATAAATACATTTACAGATATGTACATAAGTTCTGTGGGACTGGGATGGGGAATGAATGAAGGGAGCAAGTCAGGGTAACACAGAAGGGAGTGGGAGAAGAGGAAAGGAGGGCTTAGTCAAGGAAGGCCTCATGGAGGAGATATGCCTTCAATAAAGCTTTGAAGGTGGGGAGAGTAATTGTCCATTGGATAGGAACCAGGAGGGCATTCCAGGCTGGAGGTAGGACACGGGCGAGAGGCCGGCAGCAAGACAGGTGAGAAGGTATGGTGAGGAAGTTAGCATTAGAGAAGCGAAGGGTGTGAGCTGGGTTGTAGTAGGAGAGTAGCGAAGTGAGGTAGGAGGGGGCAAGGTGATTGAGTGCAAAGTGCTCTCCTTGCCCGGTGTTCTGTCAGCGCTGTGAGAAGTGTTAAGCCCTAATTTAGTTCAGGGATGAAGATCACATCTTCCAGGAAGCACTCCTTTATGGATGCTCCTCTCGACATATTAGTACTATCATACCCATAACTAGTCATTATCTATCAGCGTGGCATAGTGGAAAGAACCTGGGCTTGGGAGTCAGAGGTCATGGGTTCTAATCCCCACTCTGCCACTTGTCAGCTGTGTGACTTTGGGCAAGTCACTTCACTGCTCTGAGCCCCAGTTACCTCATCTGCAAAATGGGGATTAAAACTGTGAGTCCCCCATGGGACAACCTGATCACCTTGTAATTTCCCCAGCGCTTAGAACAGTGCTCTGCATATAGTAAGCGCTTAATAAATGCCATTATTATTATTATTACAATCCACACTCTGTATATGTGGTTGTTGGTTGGTTGTTTATTCCTTGAGGACAGGAATCACTTAATATTTCTGAAGCTGGCCTTCTAGCATCTGCTATGGTGCTCTGTAGGCACTCAATTCAGTGCTCTGCCTGCCGAAGGAGCCAGTAAAGTGCTCTGCACACAGGAGACACTCAGTCCACTGAGGTGATGATAACCTTGCAGGTTCCGCTGTGCCCCTCTGCCTCGACCCAGAAAATGGGGTTTTATTTGTGTTTCAACCACATCAGCTGGGTTTGTTTTGAAGGCACTTGTAAACAGATTATGTCTCACCCCTACAGGCAAATCACACCCTGTGTTTGCTATTTGTTTACTCACATACTACATTGACTGACTGACTGATTTATTATATTATGGGCTCATGCTCAGCTTCTGCTTAACCCTGGCTCTGTGCCTATCCAGTTTTCCCCATTTTGAATTATTGATTTCTGCTGTTCATTCCTCAGGACACTCCCTTGCCCTCTCTCTACTGCAATTCAATCTTTCTCTGAAGGACCATTTTCCAAGTTGGGCCAATCCACTTGGAATTCTACCTCTGCTTTATGTGGTACAAGTCCACCCATTTCAGGACCATCTGCACAGGTGGTGAGCAACCTCTTAATTCCTTACTAAAGTCATCAGTAAAGATATTGGATAAAACTGGTATTGGAGAAGCTGCATGGCTTAGATGGCATGGACTGGAGTGGGGAGAGACAGGTGGTAGGGAGGTCAGCAAGGAAACTGATGCAGGTATTCGAGGTGGGATAGGATAAGTGCTTGTTGAATTAACAAGGAAGCAGTTTGGATAGAGAGGAAAAGGTGGATTTTAGCAATGTTATGAAGCTTCAATTGACAGGATTTGAATGAGGGAGATCAGTCAAGGATAATGCCAATGTTACGGGCTGGTCAGGGAGGTTGTTGGTGATGTCTAGTGAAGGGAAAGTCACGGAGAGGACAGAGTTTGGGTAGGAAGATGAAGAGTTCTGTTTTGTTCATGTTAAGTTTGAGATGCTGTTGGGACATCCAAATAAAGAAGTCCTGAAGGCAAGGGGAAATACGAGACTGTAGAGAAGGAGAGAGATAGGGGTTGGAAATGCAGATTTGAACAGACATGGTAGTTGAAGCCATGGGAGCAAATGAGTTCTCCAAGGGAGTGGGTGTAGATAGAAAATAGAAGGGGACCCAGAACTGAACCTTGAGGAACCCCCACTGTTAGAGGGTGGGAGGCAGAGGAGGAAACCACAAAAGAGACTGAGAATGAGCAGCCAGATAGGAAAACCAGGAGAGAACAGTGTCAGTGAAGCTGAGGTTGGTGGTTATTTCAAGGAAAAGGGGGTGGTCGAAAGTATTAAAGGCAGCTGAGAAATTGAGGAGTATTAGGATGGAGTAGAGGCCATTGGATTTGGCAAGAAGGGGGCCTTTGAGTCACAAGTGAATTTGTCTCCCCAGAAAGGTGTGTGAGCTCCTTCTGGGCAGGGAACATATCACTTTTTTATTCTGTATTTCCCAAGCACTTAGTAGAGTGCACTCCACCAAATGGGTGCAATATAAATACTACTACAACAACAACAGCAACTACTACTACTACCACCACCACCACCACCACCACCACCACTGCTGCAGCTACTTGCTGAAGTGTTCTTCTAGACCAACTCTCTCAACTTGACTTCCTCAAAAGTCACAGTGCTTCTAGACCAACTTTCTCAACTTGACTTCCTCAAAAGTCACACTGCAATCTAGAAAGATCCTACCCATTGCTTCTTCCTTCACTGCACTAGGTGAAGAGACTGAAGAATAAAGGGAAAATGGCCCTGTTTCCATCAAATGTTAATTAATACCCTCTGTAGAGATGGGATTATTAAAGGCAATGTTTTGTGCAAGGGAAGCTTGTAGTCATTAGGATAAAAATAATTCTCTTTTCTGCTGTTAATTTTTTTTAAAAAATAGTACTTACAAAGTATTATATCCTCTCTGGAACTGCTTCATGTATTAAATCGGTGTTGGGAAAACATTAGAAAATATCTGCTCTTAGAAAGAAACACTTACAATTCATATTTTGACTTTTAAGCTTTTAAGTAACATATTCCTACCATGTCTCTAAAATCTGTCCAAACAATCAGTAACATTTTTAAAAGGTATTCTCCAGTCTCTACTAAACAGAAATAAATAATACTTGACAACAGCATTAGGGAGTATAAACATAAAATTACCTGTTATTAAAAACAGAACACACTTTCCTAGGGGAAATATATTATTCAGCTGTAAAATAGTATGTTTGCTCTCTAATGTTTCAACATTATGGTTCAATCTTCTAAAAAGCTGACATGGAAAATAATGGTGTAATAAACCAATTCATCATAACTTGCAAAAGAAACCACTGGAATAAATTGCAATAACCTTTCAAAGACTAGCAGCTTTTAAAGTATTAATTTCTACTCCAGATAATTGGAAGGGACACCTGCGTGGAGGGGTTATATTTTTCATGGGATTGCCCTGTCAGGAACTCAGATTGTCCTCAGAGTCGCGAAGGATCGTTAGTGCTAAATGACAGTGAATCTCACAAATGGGTCTTCCCTGACTGTATTTGCTATAAATTACTGAACCCCACTCCCCTGAAGGTCAGCCTGAGAAGAGGGCAGGCCTTCCCAGAGGCCTGGAGTCATCTTCGGGCTTTCCATAAATGGCCAATGGTTGGGTTGGGGGGCCATAAAATTAAGTTAATGGAGTGACAACATAAATTACCATCAAAGGCCGATACTCTTCTTGGGTGGCAGGCGGCTGAGGGATGCTACCACAAGAAAGCTGAGGAAAATGGATAACAATAAGTTCAGCTGTGCACTGTATCATAAATATTTTTAACAATGCTAAGTGGAGAATGAATTAATAGTAGACGTGTTAGTGTGTTAGGCATCCATTAAGAACAGCATCTAAGCAATATTAAAGTGGCACTTCCACAGTGAAGCAACTGAAATACATCATACTAATGCAATGGATCTGTTGTCTTTTGGTTTGACTTCTATTTGAGTGTTCGCTGGCATTTTTGTTGACTTGCAAGGCAGCTTTATTTGAACAGAACCTCACTGTCCCACCAGCTCGGCTCTACCTTCTTTACAGCTTCTGGACACCCAGGTAGAAGAGGCGGGTTCGTTTGTTGAGCTTGGCTACTACCTCTAGTGGGTCAGACCTGGGTCTTCAACCTGGACTTTGGAACAACAGTTTCTTCAAAGGAGTGGAATGAAGACTTGGCATTCAGATGACACAGCAGAGCCCCAGTCAATCAATCAGTGGTATTTATTGAGTGTTTACTGTATGTAGAGCACTGTACTAAGCACTAGGGAGAGTACAATACAACAGAGTTGGTAAAAACGCTCCCAGCCCTCAAGGAACTTACAGTCTAAAGGGGTAGATGGCCATTAACATAAATTATGGCTATGAACATACGTGATGTGGGGATGAGGATAGGGTGAATGTTGGATGGTTAAAGTGTACAGATTAAAGTGGGTGGGTGAAGCACAATGGAAAAGGAGTAGGGGAAATGAGGGCTCAGTCCAGGAAGACCTCTTGAAGGACATGTGATTTTAGTTAGGGTTTGAAGATAGAGAGAGAATGTCAGGCACCTCACCCAGCTATGGAGAAACAATGAAATGAAATCTCCCCCTTTTAGACTGTGAGCCCACTGTTGGGTAGGTACTGTCTCTATATGTTGCCAATTTGTACTTCCCAAGCGCTTAGTACAGTGCTCTGCACACAGTAAGCACTCAATAAATATGATTGATGATGATGATGGTTGGGTTAACACCCAAAGAGAATCTAGGGTGCAGCCATTATGAACCAATCAGGGGCAACAGGAAAGAACTAGATGACCAAGACCAAGTACTAAGGGTTAGTACTAGACTGTGAGCTCGTTGTGGGCAGGGATTGCCTGTCTTTATTACTGTATTGTACTTTCCCAAGAGCTTAGTACAGTGCTTTGCACACAGTAAGTGCTCAATAACTACGAGTGAATGAATGAATTAATGGTTTGGGTGGGGACAGGGAGGTGGGGTCTTGGGTCTTCAACAGCCGGAGCCTGAATGGAAACCCAGATGCCTAAACATGTTTTCCCCCTGAGGAGAGTTGGCATATGGAATTTGATCATTATTTTGGGAAAAAATCATATTGAATGGAGACTTGGGATAAAGTATCCTGACCCCTGATAAATCATTCCCGGTTTATGTTGCCCTTATAGTTTGTTCATACTGTGGGTTTCCAAAAAAAAAATAACTAAAAAGAAATAGCCCCTTTTGATGAATCAAAAGGGGCTCCAGTATACTTGGAATTTATTTATTTATAATAGTGTCTATCTCCCTCTGTAGGCTTGTTGTGGGCAACGAATGTGTCTGTTATATTGTTATACTCTACTCTCCCAAGTGTTTAGAATAGTGGTCTACACACAGTTAGTACTCAATAAAAACAATCAACTGACTGACTGATTGGAAGAATTTTGTGCATGGTGCCCCTCTGGGTAGCAACACATAGCCCCTCCGGGACCAAGTGATAGCTAAACTCAAGACCACTGATTTATGAGGCCAAAATCCCCAGTTCTGGACACTACAAATATTGGGCAACACCGGGATCATAAACATAGATTATCAACCTGAAATCAAGGCTAATTTCTCTACAAATTATTTACCTGAACTAATACAACATATCTAACAAAGCAGAGGGGTTTCTTCCATCGAAAGGGAATTTGCCAGTGTCCTTCAGAATCTGCTCACCATATAAACGGCCTAGAATGACTATAGCGTAGAACTGAAATCTTGCCTGTTCTATCTTCACAACATCTCTAGAATCCCCATGTCCTTCTCTACCATGGCTACCACCATGCTGATCCAAGAACTTAGCATTTCCCCCTTTAACTACTGCATCAGCCTCCTCGCTGACCTCCCTGCCTCCTGTGTCTCCCCTCTCTAGTCCATACTTCACACTTCTGCCTCGATCTTTTTTCTCAAAAGTTCAGTTCATATGTCAAGAACCTCCAACAGTTGCCATCTTTTTTTTAAATGTTAAGCGCTTAGTATATGCTAGTCACTGTTATAAACAATGGGGTAGATACAAGCTCATCAGGTTGGACCTGGTCCATTGCCCAAATGGGGCTCACAGTCTTAATACTCATTTTACAGATGAGGTAATGGAGGCACAGAGAAGTTAAGTGACTTGCCCAAAGTCACACAGCTGACAGGTGCTGGAGCTGGGACTAGAAACCACGTCCTTCTGACTCAAAGGCCCCTGCTGTATCCACTAGGTCACTGAACAGAAACTCCTTACCGAAAGCTTTAATCAATCAGTCATAATTTATTGAGAGCGCACCGTGTGTAGAGTGCTGTACTAAGCTCATTCATTACCATGGCTTCAACTACCATCTCTATCTCTTTAAGATATTCAATCAGTTCATTCCCTCCTATCTTACCTTGCTGATTTACAACTATAACTCCATCCTCACTTCTGCTCCTCTAATGCCAACCTACTCACTGTCCTTTGATCTCATCTATCTCACAGCTGACCCCTAGCCCATGTTCTCCTTCTCTCCTGGAGCTTCCTCCCCCTTCAAATGCAACAGACCACCATTCTCCCTGGCTTCAAAGGCTTATTAAAATAATATAATAATAATAATGATAATGTTGGTATTTGTTAAGTGCTTACTATGTGCCAAGCACTGTTCTAAGCGCAGGGGTAGATACAAGGTAATGAGGTTGTCTCATCCGGGGCACACAGTCTTCATCCCCATTTTACAGATGAGGTAACTGAGACACAGAGAAGTTAAGTGGCTTGCCCAAGGCCACGAAGATGACGAGTGGTGGAGCTGGGATTAGAAACTATGACCTCTTGACTCCCAAGCCCTTGCTCTTTCCACTAAACCGCGCTGCTTCACATGTCCTCCAAGAGGTCTTCTCTCCCCCTCGTCCCCCTCTCCATCCCCCCATCTTACCTCCTTCCCTTCCCCACAGCACCTGTATATATGTATATATGGTTGTACATATTTATTACTCTATTTATTTACTTATTTATTTATTTATTTTACTTGTACATTTCTATCCTATTTATTTTATTTTGTTGGTATGTTTGGTTCTGTTCTCTGTCTCCCCCTTTTAGACTGTGAGCCCACTGTTGGGTAGGGACTGTCTCTATGTGTTGCCAATTTGTACTTCCCAAGCGCTTAGTACAGTGCTCTGCACATAGTAAGCACTCAATAAATACGATTGATTGATTGATTGATTGATTCCCTGACTAAGCCCTTGTTTCTCCTATGTGCCTCCCCTCTGCGTCAACTTTGTACTTGGCTAAGTACATGGCCTAGTGGATACAGCCTGCTGTGTGACCTTGGGCCAGTCACTGAATTTCTCTGTGGCTCAATTTTCTCACCTGAAAAATGAGGATTCTATACCTGCTCTCCTTCTGCCTTGGATTGTGAGCATGAGGAGGGACAGGGGCTGTGTCCCAGCTGCTTATGTTCTACCACACCCAGTGCTTAGTTCACATCATAAGTGCTTCAGAGTTACAACCACCGCTGTGACGCGCCATGGCCTAGTGGATAGAGTCAGAAGGTCATGGGTTCAAATCCCGGCTCGGCCACTTGTCTGCTGTATGGCCTTGGGCAAGTCACTTCACTGCTCTGCACACAGTAAGCGCTCAATAAATACGATTGATTAAATACGATTGATTGATTCTATGGGCCTCAGTGACCTCGTCTGTAAAATGAGGATTGAGACTGTGAGCCCCACATGGGACAGGGACTGTGTCCAACCCGATTTGCTTGGATCAACCCCAGCGCTTAGTACAGTACCTGACACATTGTTAACTGCTTAACAAATACCATTATTATTATTATTTTGACCTTTATTGTATTCCACTTGCTGGTGGGGCTCCTTGTTTGAATACCAGCCTCACTCGGAGATCCCAACACTGAACTTGAATAACTTGTGGATCTCTGCCAAAGAAAGTCTACCCCAAGCCTTGGGGCAGAAATCTGGGGAAAATCATTTCTCACATCATCCTCCTGGAAACTCCTGGGCCTCACTTGCATTTGAGGCCCAGAAAACTCTGCAATCTCACCTACAACCTCACACTTGTAGCTTCACCACCTGGAGGGCTCAGAACTAAATGACATCAGGATTTATCCAGAGGAGATTTAGAGACAATTCAGCTGCAAAATGGAGCAGGGCACATCTCTCCCTGTCTAAATAAACCCATTATGCCATTTGCCGTACAGACTAATGGTGAGGTAATTAAGTAGCTCGGAAAACAGCTGATTAGATTAAATGTGCTAAGGAATTGAAAGCTGCTCCCGGTTTCCCACGGCAGAGTTGTCACTCTTCTAATCAGCGAAGCATGTGTTCAATAACTGAACACAGATTTATTTTCACTGCTAGTCTGCAAGGTTAATATTTGATATCAACCACCCACACTGATGCACTACTTTGTAGGCTTTCGGGATAATGCCGAATTCCTCTTACCACTGGTGGAGAAGATGCTTTAGAAAATTAGTCCCAATCAATCAATCAATGGCACTTACTGAGAGATAACTGTGTGTAGAGCACTGTACTATGCTCATGGGAAAGTACCATATGACAGAAATAGTGGATGTGATCCCTGTTCACAAGGAGAGTTGTGTGGTTTAGTGGAAAGAGCACAAGCCTGGGAGTCAAAGGACCTGTGTTCTAATCCCAGCTCTGCCCCTTGTCTGCTGTGTGACCTTGGACAAGTCACTTAACTTCTTGGTGCCTTAGTTTCTTCATCAGTAAAATAGGGATCCAATACCAGATCTCCCATCTCCTTTAGACTGTGAGCCCACTGTGGGACAGGGACTGCATCCGACCTGATTTTCTAGCATCTACCCCAGAGCTTAGAGCAGTGCTTGACACTTAGTGACCTCTTAACAAATCCCTTTTTTTTTTAAAAAAAAAAAGCTTACAGGTTACAGTGAAAGATGGATATTAAAATAAATTACAGAGGGGGGTAATAGTTGTGGGGAGGGAATGTGTCTATTATATTGTTGTGTTTTAGTAATAATTATGGTATTTCTTAAGCATTTACTATGTGCCAGGTACTGCACTAAGCTCTGGGGTGGACACGTGCAAATTGGGATGGACACAGTCCTTGTCCCGTAGAGGGCCCATGGTCTTAAACCCCATTTTACAGGTGAGGTGACTGAGGTACAGAGAAGTTATACCCTCCCAAGCACTTAGTACCCGGTAAATGCTCCATATGATTGATTGATTGACTGGTGTGTAAGAATCTTTGCATAAGCACTGTGGAGCTGGGTTGAGTCGTGAAGTGCTTAAGGAGAACACAATCAAGCATGTAGATTTCTGGCATTATCAGACCATATATTTCATGAATGCAAAATTAGGCACTTTGGGAGAAGCACACACTCTTCCAGTCTTTTAGGTTTCCATTCAGTATAGCAGTACACCTGAGCACTGAGAACCTGAAAGATATTACTCCCACCAGAAGGACTGCCCTTTCCCGGTACAGGATATGTGTATGTGGCATTTGTGGGAGTGCATAAAGACACCCACGATGTCAATGCTACCACCAAATGTGGTATTTTTAGGTGGTATCTGTTGCTCTTCATGAATGTATAAAAGCAGCTGCTGAGACTTCTCAGCCCCTCTCTGCCACAGCCTAGAGAAACACGCAGAGGAGCAGAGCATTCTTTTGTAAAGAGTACGCACCTGGGAGCCAGAAAGACCTTATTTCTAATCCCGTCTCTTTCACTTGTCTGCTGTGTGACCTTGGGCAAGTCACTTAAGTTTTTCGTACCACAGTTACCTCATCTGTAAAATAGAGATTAAGACCGTGATCCCGTGTGGGACAGGGACTGTGTCCAGACCGATTAGCTTGTTTCTATTCCAGTGCTTAGTATTGTGCCTGGTGCATACATAGTAAGCATTCAACAAATACCACTAAGAAAACAAACAACAACAAAAGAAAACTGTAGTCTTGTGCCTCCCTACACATTCTCAGCCCCTTTCTCAACAAATACGATTAAAAAACAAACAACAAAAGAAAACTACAGTCTTGTTCATTCATTCATTCATTCAATCGTATTTATTGAGCTCTTACTGTGTGCACAGCACTGTACTAAGCGCTTGGGAAGTACAAGTCGGCAACACATAAAGACGGTCCCTACCCAACAGCGGGCTCACAGTCTAGAAGAAATAAAAAACACAATCTTGTGCCTCCCTAAACATTCTCAGACCCTTGCAACCATGGACGAGTGAATTGCCTTCCCTCCCTGTCATCCAGAGTCCGACACGCTCCATCCGCCAGCCTCACTGCCTTCCTGGAAAATGACATTGGCTCCCCTCCACACCACTGAGGTGACTCCATCTCGTCCTAATAGTGATGATATTTGCTAAGTGTCAAGCACTGTTCTAAGCCCTGGGGTAGATACAAACTAATCAGGTTGGACACAGTCCCTGTCCCATATGGGACTCCCAGTCCTAATCCCGGTTTTGCAGATGAGGGAACCGAGGCACAGAGAAGTGAAGTGACTTGCCCAAGGTCACAAAGCAGACAAGTAGCAGAACCTGAATTAGAACCCAGGTCCTTCTGACTCACAGGCCTGTATTCTATCCACTAGGCCATGCTACTTCTCACAGAACGATGGTATACCACTTTTGCCACCCCATGGGAAAGAGAAAAGCACCTGCAGATTCAGGCCACACAGAGTCTCAGAAAGACTGGTATCTGCAGTGCTCATTGTTGAGAAGCAGTGTGGCCTAGTAGAAAGGGTACCATCCCGGAAGTCAGAGGGCCTGGGTTCTAATTCTTCCTCCTGCCGCATGTCTGTGGTTTGATCTTGAGCAAGTTACTTAACAACTTTGTGCCTCAGTTAAATGTCTGCCTAACAGAGATTAAGACAGTGACCCCGTGTGGGACAGGGACTGTGTCCAATCTGATTACCATTTATCTACCCCAGCACTTAGAACAGTGCTTGGCACATAGTAAGAGCTTTACAAATACCACAGTTATTATTATTATTGCTATAGGTATGCCACAAGGAGCCTGAAAATTTGCTCCTTTAGCCACAAGAACCAACTCATTTTTGTTTTTATTTTGTGTAATGTGAGTTTTTCTTGGTCTTTTCTGTTGTTTTAGAATTCTATTGTTTCACTGCTCCTGATGGGTCTGTCTCTAGTCTTCTGCCCAGCTTACATTCATGGGCTATGAGCTTCTCAGTTGACAGGGACAGAGACAGGGACAGGGGCTCTTTCCCAGCACTCAGTATTGGTGTTCTGGCCCCAGGAAGTGCTTAACACTTACTTTTACTACTACTTCTACAACCTTTATTACTACAAGATGATGATGGAATTCCTGGTGAGATAGCATTTGTGCTGCTAAGTGCTGCTGAGTCAGTCGTATACATCGAGCACTTTGTGAGGAGCACTGTTCTAAGCGCTTGAGAGAGTACAATATTACACTATAACAGATACACTCACTGCCCAAAACAAGCTTACAGTCTAAAGGGGAAGACAGACACTAATATAAATAAATAAAGTTAGAGATATGTACATAAATGCTGAGAAGTGAATCGAAGACTCTGTAGTAAACCCCCGAAACATCCCTGCTGTGTTTCCAGACAAAGTTTCCAAGCTGTGTCCCTGTGGAGTCCTTTGGAAAATCCCCCTCAAAGCTCCCTGCAAAGTTTCCAGAAATGTCCATGTCCTCAAGGCCTCCAGTCTCTCACACTCTAGTGGGAATTCTTCCTGGCTGGAATGTCACAAGATTGCTCAGAGAAAATGCTGTCACTATCCCAACAGTCAGCTACTGTTTGGGTTCCAGGCTGGTGCTGAGATTTGCAAGGCAGTGCAGAAATACGATCCAGATGTTACAGGTTCCATATATGCTAGAGAGCTTGGGTAGACAAGGGCTCATTAGCAATAACAATAATAATAATAATTTTGGTATTAAACACTTACTGTGTGCCAGGCATTGAACTAAACACTGGGATGGATACAAGCAAATCAGGTTGGACATGGTCCCTGCCCAACACGGGGCTCATAATCTCATTCCCCATTTTACAGATAAGGTAACTGAAACACAGAGAAGTGAATTGACTTGCCCAAGGTCACCCAGCAGACAACTGGCAGAGCCGGGATTAGAACCCATGACCTTCTGAGCCTCAGGCCCGTGCTCTATCCACTATGGCAAGCCTCCAAGCTCTGCCCATTAAACTATGGTAGGATGACTTTATGGTGCCCTTTCTGGACTCTCTCCTAGCTCTGTGACATTTGGGATGATCCCTGCTGTTTATAAGAAAGGTTTTGGGGTACCCAGATTCAATGTTCCTGCTGTCTCTCTCATTAGCAGAACACCAGACTAAGACTGTGAGACCCCCATGGGACAACCTGATCACCTTGTAACCTCCCTAGCACTTAGAACAGTGCTTTGTACATAGTAAACACTTAATAAAAATCATTATTATCATTATTAGTACTGAGCTTTATTGAGCATACTTGCTGAGTGGTTCTAGGTCTGGACAATTACACAAAAATCAGGGTCTGGTTTTCCCAAGGTTGGATCATCTAGACTTTTTCCTCCTCCCCACTTTCCCAACCTGTGCCCCTTTTGAGCCTTGTTGAGCATCTTCTCTCATGGATGGGCAGAGAAAGGGCAGGGTCAAGGGCAGAGGGAAGAAATAAAACACAAATGAATCACTCTGCTATTTATTAGAGTTCTGGGAAAAGCCCTGAAGGAAGAAGTTTAAATTGGAGTCCTTTTTCAATTATCTGGATTACATTGATCCATGCTATTCCTGCTACCATTGCCCACTATAATTGCATGTTGGCTGTGCATATAGTCTCAAGAATATACCTGAAGCTCAGTTTTAGCACCAAAGCCTACAATTACTCTTGCACTGGATCATTGGGTGATTACTACATTGAAAGCCATTGAGTTAATTAAATCTTGTATCTCTCCGAGTCTGCTGCTGTTTCATGGTGGACATTTCAAACAATCTCCTTGAGTACAGACCCTCTGTCTTGATACCGCTTTGGGGCTTTCTGGGCAAATGCAGTGACATGATTCATTTTTTAAGATACTGCTTGTTGTGTCTCTCCAGATTGACTCCTTTGTTCATTCATTCATTCATTCATTCATTCAATCGTATTTATGGAGTGCTTACTGTGTGCAGAGCACTGTACTAAGCACTGGGGAATTACAAATCGGCAACATACAGAGATGGTCCCTACCCAAAAACGGGCTCAAAGTCTAGAAGGGGGAGACTGGTTGATGATTATCTACTTTAATGCTGAGGGCAGCTGTTGCCTGTTCATAAGAAGTGGGTTGATTGAAGATCCATGTAATAATAATAATAATTATGGTACTTGTTAAGTGCTTATTATGTTCCAAGCACTGTTCTAAGCACTGGGGTAGATACAAGTTAGTCAGGTTGGGCACAGTCCCTGTCCTACAGGGGGCTTATACTTTTAATCCCCAGTTTACAGATGAGGTAACTGAGGCCCAGAGAAGTTAAGTGACTTGCCAAAGTCACACAGCAGACATGTGGTGAAGCAGGAATTAGAACCCAGGTCTTTCTGACTCCTGGGCTTATGCTGTATGCTTCAGGATTGGATACTTGTTCGGATCTGAATGGGAAACATGATGTGCTTTTTAAGTAAGGCAGGACAATTTAGAGATTGGGAAAGGGGGGATTATGGTTCAATTCTTTAACTGCTCATGTCATACTGCATTATTTTTCCATTAACTGAGCATTTATAAAGTGGGTGGAGGGAATTCTTCTTCTAACGCAAGGTCATCATCAATTAGTACCCATCAGCAATTTCATTTACATGAAGAATTTTGAGAAACATAATTCTTACCCTCTCATCCTCTATATACTCCCACTAGAGCTTAATATCTTAACACAAAGCTTGCAGCTTATGGCTATCAATAAATGTTGATTACAGGGTGGCTTAGTGGAAAGAGCACGGGCCTAGGGGTCAGAGATTCTGGGTACTAATCCCTGCTCTGCCACTTGTCTGCTGTGTGGCCTTGAACAAGTTATTTAACTTCTCTGTGCCTCAGTTACTGCATCTGTAAAATGGGGACTAAGACTCTGAGCCCCATGTGTGACATGGACTGTGATGTGTCCAACCTGATTAATGACTTGTATCTACCCTAGGGCTTAGAACAGTGTCTTGCACATTGTTAGCACTTAACAACTATCAAAATTATTATTATTAATTATTATTAAGTTGTTGGGTAGGGATTGTCTCCATTTGTTGCTGAATTGTAGTTTCCAAGAGCTTAGTACAGTGCTCTGCACACAGTAAGTGCTCAATAAATACAATTGAATGAAATATTAAAATTAGATTAGAACATACAGAATATTTGGCCTTTAGTATTAAAGCGAGACAAGAATATCTTTTGGTCAAAATTGGAAAATCTCTAGGCTTTTATATAATAATAATAATAATAATGATGGTATTTGTTAAGTGCTTACTATGTGCAAAGCACTGTTCTATGTGCTGGCACTGTTCTAAGCGCTGATGCCTGTATAATATACCGCTTTTTAATCTAGCTATTTCTTTCAGCTAATAAAGGACTTGGATAAATCCATTGATCAATTAATGGTATTTATTGAGCACTGTGATGTTACTGGAGGCTCTCAGCCAATTAATCAATCAAGCAACATTTAATGAGAACTTAATGTGGGCAGAGCAGTGACCTAAGCACTTGGGAGAGTACAATACAATAGAGTTAGTAACTATATTCCCTGCCCAAAATGTGTTTACAGTCTAGAGGGGCAGGTGGACATTAATATAAATAAATTATAGATATGTGCTTAAGTGCTGTGGGGCTGAGGGAGGGGTGAAAAAAGAGAGCAAATCCAAGGGCAAGGGAGATGAAGAAGAGAGTGGGAGAAGAGGAAATGAGGGCTTAATCAGGGAAGGCCTCTTGGAGAAGATGTGCTTTCAATAAGGCTTTGAAGGTGGGGAAAGTAAAAAGACCCCCCAGGGTCACTTTAGGAATGCCCAGACTCTGTCAACCCCCACTGGACCCTAAAACCCTCTGGCTCTCCCATTCGCCTAGGTTTGTGGACACTTTGATGAGTGAACCTCAAGATTCTGCACCTCTATCGCTGCTACTATCCTTCATTGAAGCCCAGGCATCACCCCAAAGGTAAGGGGGGGTCATCGGAGGTAAGAGGGTCACCGGGGAGTAGTCATTCATTCATTCAATCAATCATATTTATTGAACGTTTACTGTGCGCAGAGCACTGTACTATCAATCAATCAATCGTATTTATTGAGCGCTTACTGTGTGCAGAGCACTGGACTAAGCGCTTGGGAAGTACAAGTCAGCAACACACAGAGACGGTCCCTACCCAACAGTGGGCTCACAGTCTAGAAGGGGGAGACAGAGAACAAAACAAATCAACAAAATAAAATAAATAGAATAGATATGTACATATCTTCTTCTTGCTCTTTCTCTATCTCTTCCTCCTGCCCCTCCTTCTACTCCTCCTTGTTCTTCTCCTCCCCCTGCTCCTTCGCCTATTCATCCTCCTCTTACTCCTCCCTTCCCCTTCTTGTTGGTCATTGTGATTCCTGGCAGGTTGAGTAATAATAATAATAATAATGATGATCGTATTTTTTATGCACTTACTATGTGCCAAGCACTGTTCAAAGCACTGGGATAGATACAAGGTTATCAGGTTGTCCACGTGGGGCTCACAGTCTTAATCCCCATTTTATAGATGAGGTAACTGGGGCCCAGAGAAGTGAAGTGACTTGCCCAAAGTCCCACAGCTAAGTGGCAGAGCCGGGATTAGAACCCACGTCCTCTAACTCCCAAGCCTGTGCTCTAGCCACTACGCCGTGGTGCCAGTGTTATCCACCAGGTTGGGGATGCTACTCAAGTGGCGTGGTTTAGTGGAAAGTGGGGTCTAATCCCAGCTCCGCCACTTGCCTGCTATGTGACCTTGGGCAAGTCACTTTACTTCTCCGGGCCTCAGTTACTCCATCTGTAAAATGAAGATTGAGACTGTGAGCCCCACGTGGGACCAGGACTGTGTCCAACCTGATTTACTTGTATCCACCCCAGTGCTTAGTACACATAGTAAGTGCTTTACAAATACTATCATAATGATTATTATCACAGTGAACCCTTTCTGTAAAGGAGTTATGTCCTGCATCTCCTGGATCTCAACCCCAGGAATGCTGTTTAAGCCCTAAAGGGGCAACCAGAGGGCTGGAGGTAGAATCCACAACTAAACTGACTTTGAATCAATCACTCAATCAGTGGCATTTATTGAGTGCTTTCCATGTGCAGAGCACTGTACTAAGTGATTGAGAGAGTGCAGTCAATAAAGTGGTAATGATTGCTGCTCTCAATAATAATGATTTTGGTATTTGTTAAGACCTTACTGTTGCCAAACACTGTATTATGCACTGGGGAATTACAGGATAATCAGCTCTGACAGAGAACCTGTCCCAGATAGACTCATAGTCTTAGAAGGAGGGAGAACAGGTATTTAATACCCATTTTACACATAAGGAAATTGAGGCAACCAGGAATTTGGTGACTTGCCCAAGGTCACCAGCAGAGGAGAACTAGTGTCAAGATTAGAACCCACGTCTCTTGATCCCCGGGCCTGGACTCTTTCCACTAGGCCATGGTGTTCAGCTTCTCCTGAACTCAGGTCTCAGTTTCACTGGCCATTTGAGATCCCACAAGTCGGTTTGGTCAAAAGAGCAACAGCAGCGAGAGCTACTATTTTATGACAACTATTTGCTGAGGTTTTCCAGCATCATCTCCTTTCCATTCCTTTATCTGTCTTCCTCCCACAAGTTCGGTGGCTTTTGGAAGGGTAGGAAGGTTATTTCTGAAGAAATAAACTTGAGACTTGATTCTACACTTCATCTTCCTCATGTAGAAGTTCATTTCCCACAGCAAGTGCTCTGGCCAGATAGGGAAATTTTTGCTACCCATGGTAATTCCTCAATTCTAGTTCTCAGAATGGGTGTGTTGTGAGGCCAGCCTAGGAGTAGCATCTCACATTTGGGCAGCTTGTGCCTTTGAAGAAAATAAATTTTGCAAGCGCCAGAGCTAGTTTCTTTATTCCTGCAGACCAGTCTTATCATACCACAAAATCCACAATTCTCTTTCTGATTTTTTTGCTGTTCAAAAAAAACAAAAAAAGAAAGAAATGAAACTGACTTTTGTCAAGCCTGGCAACATCTGCCTCTGGTGTTTGTTTCACCCTCTTTTGGGCTCTGCCTGGGAATACTGGATGATAGTGGATTTGGTTCATTTTCTTTGTTTTTTAAGAAAAATGTTTTTCAGAACCTATTTTCTTACAATAGACCTTTCTGACAAAGTGTCAGTTTCTGCTATATAAAGACTTGTTTGTTCACATTTCGTATTTACCAAAGGAAGTAATGTTTTAACAACTTTTGACAGCCCGGTGAATTAAACTTTCAGAGAACTTCGAATGCAATTCCATAGTTTGCATTTTATTGTCTTCTCTATTTTCCTCTACCTCCCCCCATTTCCAGTCAGAGTCTAAGAACCCATTAACAGTTTGAATTACTGCCTAGCCGCCTCCAGATTGAAACAAATATATTCAAGGCAGAGATGGATCAACAAGATCTGAAGGTTGCCACTCATCAATAAAATCCTTTCCTGATGAATAGTTATGAAATCTTCCACAGAGGATGCCCGCGGATGTAACAGTAAGTGAATCAAATTGCCCATGTAGATAAATCAAAATTTTCCCTATCAGCCACTCTAATAATTTCAATGTCCTGATTCTTTTGAGAGAGCCATAAGTCTCTTGACTTCATCTGAGAATCAAAGACAAGAAATATATACAGAAATAGCTACAGATCAAAGTGGCCTTTAAAGGACCATGAAAAGAATAATTTTTGTGTGACTCTTTGGAAATTCAGACTCAGATTCAACCAATAACATTTATTAAGCATTTACTGAGTGAAGACAGCATTTGTACAATGCACTTGGGAGAATCTTGTCTTATGCTTTCAAGTCGTCTCTGACCCACGGCGACTCCATGGACACATCTCTCCCCAGAACACCTCACTCTCCATCAGCAATCATTCTGGTAGTGTATCCATAGAGATTTTTGGTAAAAATACAGAAGTGGTTTACCATTGCCTCCTTCCTCTCTGTAAACTTAGGTTTCCACACTCGACTCTCTCCCATGCCGCTGCTGCCCGGCACAGGTGAATTTTGACTTGTAGCAGATGGCCTTCCACTCTCTAGCCACTGTCCAAGCTAGGAATGGAATGGATATGCCTCTGCTTGACTCTTCCTCCCATAGCCGAGAGTGGTAGAGTACTGGAAACTCTCCAGGTGTGATCCTGAGAAGGGACTTGGGAGAGTACAATAGAATTAATAGACATGATTCCTGTCTGCAGTAAATGTCCAACTAGTAGGGTGAAAGACACTCGAATAACCTGCAGGTAGGAGGAAGGAATGGAGTGTGAAGATATGTACATAAGTGCTACTGAGGGATTATTAGTACCTAGAAGCTTAGGCGGCAGAGAAATGGTAGTTGGGAGATAGAAGATTAGGAGGTAAGAAATCAACCAGAGGAGGCCTCTTAGAGGAATTGTGATTTTAGAACGACTTTGAAGGTGAGAGAGCAGTGGTCTGTCAAGCCCTGGTGGTTAGGGTGGGAAGAAGAGTGAGAACAAGCATTCTTAGAAGGTTACAAGAGAAGCAGTGTGGCCTAGTGGAAAGAGCACAGCCCTGGGAGTCAGAGGACGTAAGTATCACCTTCGGGAAGACCAAATTTTAAATTAATCAAAATTCATTTAATAGCCGTGTGACATAGTGTTTATTCTATGTGAAATTAGTATGATTCCAGCAGCTGGTTTTTAACCATCAAATACTGTGTCCTCATTGTGACATCCTCCAGATTTGTTCATCTGAGAGAGTGAGTTCAGTGTCTGGGATGGAGAATGATTAGCACCCAGCGCTGTCTCTCTAAATATAATACAGAAGCACCAATCTGGGCTTAAGAATTAACTGTTCTAGAATTTTCTTTCAGTGACTCTCACATCTCTGGTGTAAGACCCCACTACAGACCCCAGACTTTGAGGTCCTTTTGGGCAGGGGAGATGTCTACCTAATTTTTTGTATTGTACTCTTCTAAATACTTTAGTACCTTGCTCTGCATCCAGTAAGCATTTGATAAATACCACTGATTGATTGCTTGATTGATTGTAACATATTTTCCCTGTCTCCTTCCTGATGAGCAACTAGTCTTGGTCTTGTTTTCAGGAGGATGTATACTTCTAAATTTTTTTTAATGGTATTTGTTAAGCGCTTCTTATGTGCCAGACACTGTACTAAGTGCTGAGGTAGTTACAAGCTAAACAAGTTTGGACACAGTCCATGTCCCACACGGGGCTCACAGTCTCAATCCCCATTTTACAGATGAGGTAACCAAGGTCTAGAGAAATAGACAGAGCAGACAAGTGGTGGAGCTGGGATTAGAACCCAGGCCCTTCTGATTCCCAGGACCGTGCTCTATCCATTAGGCCATGCTGTTGTTCTAATCCTTACTAATGGTCTGCTTTAGGTCCCCCATTTTAATAGAGTCCTCTTTTGTTACAAGATTTAGCCTTTCTTTCAGGCTACATTCTTTTCATATTAGGTCCTGCCTGATCCAATTTGAGATTCCATTTGATTATAATATTTCAGGATGATTCTATTTGAGATTTGATTCGTGAGAGAATTTTAGATTCACAGAGTCCCACATTTACCCTTAATAGTCCCCTCGGCCTCAGTCTGATGGAAAAATATACCACGTAAGCGCAGGCCCAGGTTGCAATTCTTAAATGGGCAAACACCATGACCAATTTGAAATACTGTCTTCTGACTGCTTATAGACATAGCTGAGTAAATTGTTCTGAAAAATACCATAATTGCTAATTTTTCCATTTGTTTGGAAGTTTAGGGGGAAGCAAACCAGAGGGGGAGTAAGGAGATACATGTAAGTTCTTATTTTGAAAATTGCCACAGCAGTATCTTTTTGGAGCCCAAGATGAAAAATACCATCTCAACCATAATGGAGGAACAGCAAAAATAATACAAAGCCAATTTTCTTTCTTACGTAAATTATTCAACACAGTTACTGCTGGTTTAGTGGATTGGCAGTGGCACCGATGGGTGATAATCTCTAAAAGAGGTTCTTTTCCTTTAGTTTTTAATCTTCAGCCTTCATCACTCCTTTATCTTTTCAGTAACCCAGTGCTTGCTATTTGAAACGTATTGAAACGTTTCCCTCCCGTAGCGGTATTAACTCTCTTCCACCGGTGTTCTGCGGCAATCATGTAAAGAAAGCAACCGAAAACAATTTCAAGGGCAACCTAAGGATAAAGTGGAATAAATTAAAGCACAGTATACATTGCTTTGTTCCAGAAACAGAATTTTCTTCTGTTGAAATATACAATATTAGCACAGCACAGATGTTGCTGCTTATCAGAACACTGAGTGTACGTCAGGAATTGTTGATGAACCAACCAGCATCTGTGCTGCCTAAGGATTGTGGGGGAGAGAAGGGCCCGGGGGAAGGGAAGCGGGGGGCCTCCTAAGCAGTTCCTTTTTACCAACAGCTTTGGGGACAATTTATTGAGCGCTTACTGTGTGCAGAGCATCCTTATGAAGCGTTTCAAAGAATGCAATATAGCAGAGTTTGAAAACATGTTTCCTGCCCACAGGGACCTTACATTCCAGAGGGGGAGAGGGACATTCAAATACATTACCGATATATGCTTAAGTGCTATGGGGCTGAAGGTGGGATGAATAAAAAGTACAAATCCAAGTGCAAGGGTGATGATACAGAAAGGAGAGAGAGTAGGGGAAATGAGGGCTTAGTTGGGGAAAGTCTCTCGGAGGAGATGTGCCTTTGGTAAGGCTTTGAAAGAGAGGAGAGCGGTGGATGTGAATGGTGGATATGAATGGGGAGGGAATTCCAAGACCAAGACAAGAAGGGGGTAAAGTGACGGGGGTGAGATTGACGAGATAGAAGTGCAGTGAGTTGATTGGTGTTAGAAGAGTGAAATGAGCATGCTGGATTGTAGTAAGAAGTCAGGAAGGTAAGATAGGAGGGAGCAAGATGATTAAGTGCTTTCAAGACTAAGATAAGGAGTTTCTGTTTGATGCAGTAGTGGATGGGCAACCCCTGGAGGTTCTTGAGGAGTGGAGAAACATAAACTGAATATTTTTTTGGAAAATGTTCCAGGCAGCAGGGTGAAGTACGGACTGGTGTGAGGCGAGAGAGGAGACAGGGAGGTCAGCGAGTAGACTGCTCAATTAATCAGTTGCATTTATTGAGCCCTTATGGTGTGCAGAGTACTGTACTAAGCTCTTGGGAGAGAACAGCCGAACAGAGTTGGTAGACACGTTCCCTTCCCACAAGGAACCTCCAGTCTAGAGGATGGGGGAGATGGGGGTCTTGGTGGTGTTGCTGAGAGGGAATGAGAGAGCTCAGTACAGTGCCCCATAAAACTACTTTGCACTCAGGAAGTGCCCAATAAATACCATGAATGATTGATTGGAGAGCCAGGGAAGACATGTCTGCTGCTACTGCTCCTCATACCTCAGGCAGGTCCAGACTGGATCGTTCCATTGGCTTCATCTCCTCCCACCCACCATAGCTGCCACAGTCCTGGTTCAGGCCCCCCAATCCTCAGGGCTTTCCTCAGTCTCCCCCCCCCCCCCCGCCCCAGGATTCGGGCATAGATTTATTGATTTGGTACTGATTGATTTATTCACTTGTGGCTGAGCCCTATCTTCTCTCTCCCTCCTAACTAAGCTATATTCATCTATTCATCTAGAAGCAGTGTGGCTCAGTGGAAAGAGCACGGGCTTTGGAGTCAGAGGTCATGTGTTCAAATCCCAGCTCCACCAACTGTCAGCTGTGTGACTTTGGACAAGTCACAACTTCTCTGTGCCTCAGTTACCTCATCTGTAAAATGGGGATTAAGACTGTGAGCCTCCCATGGGACAACCTGATCACCTTGTAACCTCCCCAGCACTTTGAACAGTGCTTTGAACATAGTAAGTGCTTAATAAATGCTGTCATTATTATTATTATTTTTACTCTCTCCCCATTAGATCATGCACACCTCAAGGGTAAGGATCACGTCTTTTATCTCCATCTGTCCCGCCAGGCATTTCGGATAGGGTCTTTCACACTGTTGCTCCTGTAACAGTGCTCTGCATACAGTAGATGCACAGTGGCACGCTAAGTATACAATAGGCTTCCGGTACGGTACTCTGCATATAGTAGGTGCTCAGCCCCATGCTCTGTATTCACTAGGCTCCCAGTACAGTGTTCAGCATAGAGTAGGTGCTCAGACCCATGCTCTGTATCCACTAGGCTCCCAGTGCAGTGTTCTGCGTAGAGTAGGTGCTCAGACCCATGCTCTGTATACAGTAGATGTTCAGTATCATAATCTATATAGAGTAGATTCCCAGTACAGTGCACTCAGTCAGCCTATCATATTTATTAACAGTGCTCAGCACTTAAAACAGTGCTTTGCACATAGTAAGCACTTAATAAATGCCATTATTATTATTATTACTCTGTGCAGAGCACTGAACTAAGTGCTTGGTAGAGTACAATACAACAATGCCCATATCCTTCTCCTGGCCTGGAATGCCCTCCCTCCACACACCAGCCAAGCTAGCTCTCTTCCTCCCTTCAGAGCCCTACTGAGAGCTCACCTCCTCCAGGAGGCCTTCCCAGACTGAGCCCCCGTTTTCCTCTCCTCCTCCCCATGCCCCCCGCCCTACCTCCTTCCCCTCCCCCCAGCACTTGTACATATTTGTACAGATTGATTACTCTATTTATTTTACTTGTACATATATACTATTCTATTTATTTTGTTAATGATGTGCATATAGCTTTAATTCTATTTGTTCTGACGATTTGGACACCTGTCTACATATTTTGTTTTGTTGTCTGTCTCCCCCTTCTAAACTGTGAGCTCACTATTGGGTAGGGACCGTCTCTATATGTTGCCAACTTGTACTTCCCAAGAACTTAGTACAGTGTTCTGCACACAGTAAGTGCTCAATAAATATGATTGAATGAATGAATAATGAACAGACACATTCCCTGCCCACAATGAGCTTATAGTCTAGACAATACGTGCTCAGTATCATGCTCTATATACAGTAGGCTTCCTGTACAGTGTTCTGCATACAGTAGGTGCTTAGTTCCATGCTCTCTGTATAGTAGGTTCCCAGTATAATGCTCTGGATATAATATTTGATCCGTCCAAGCTATGTATACACTAGGCTACCAGTACAGTGCTCTGCATGCAGTAGGTGCTATTTCATGCTGGTGATGAAGATGATGATGATGACATTTGTTAAGCACTTACTATGTGCCGAGCACTGTTCTAAGCTCTGGGGTAGATACAAGGTAATTAGGTTGTCCCCTGTGGGGCTCACAGTCTCCAACCCCATTTTACAGAGGAGGGAACTGAGGCTCAGAGAAGTCAAGTGACTTGCCCAAAGTCACACAGCTGATCAGTGGCAGAGTTAGGATTATAACCCAGACTTCTGACTCCCAAGCCCGGGCTCTTTCCACTGAGCCACGCATATTCCTTCCAACCTTGCTCTACCACCTTCTTTTAATCATCATCATCATATGGCATTTGTTAAGTGCTTAGTATATGCCTGGCACTGTACTAAGCACTGGGGTGGATACTAGTAAATCAGGTCGGACTCAGTCCCTGTCCCACGTGGGGCTCACAATCTCAATCCCCATTTTTACAGATAATAATAATAATAATAATGATAGCATTTATTAAGTACTTACTGTATGCAAAGCATTTTTCTAAGCACTGGGGAGGTTACAGGATGATCAGACTGTCCCTCAGGAGGCTCACAGTCTTCATCCCCATTTTACAGATGAGGTAACTGAGGAGCAGAGAAGTTAAGTGACTTGCCCAAAGTCACACAGCTGACAAGTGGTGGAGCCGGGATTTGAATGCATGACCTCTGACTCCAAAGCCCGTGCTCTTTCCACTGAGCCACACTGCTTCCGAGGGAACTGAGGCCCCGAGAAGTGAAGTGACTTGCCCAAGGTGCTTCTCATCAGACAAGTGGAGGAGCTGGGATTTGAACTCATGACCTTCTGAATCCAAGACCCATGTTCTATCCACTGCGCCATGCTGCTTCCATTAATAATAATTGTGGTATCTGTTGTACTCTGTGGTCATTTATAAAGTTTATTTGGGATGCTAAAGTAATACTCAAGAGTAACCACTGTCTTTATGGCAATGTCCCTTTTTCAGAAGATCTATCTCTGGTCAGGCTTCAGCATAATTTTTAATATCACCCATCCTCCAAATTCAACACATGCATCACCAACAGACTGCTTGAGTGAAGGATCTTTACAGAATAATCAAACAAATGCCACCGAAAGGAATACGACTGAAATAAAAGGTACTGCATTTGCTGCAAAAAGCGATTAAAAAAGGTCACAAGATTAAAGGAAATTTACTGCCTTAGAAAACTAAGACTGGACAATAAAGATGGGGATAAATGATCACAAAGGAGAATGGAAAACTGTAAACAGTAAAAACTAGGAAGCAGAGGGGTCTAGAGAAAAAAACACAGGCCTGGGAGCCAGGGGACCACGATTCTAATCTTGACTCCATCACTTGCCTGCTATGTGACCTTGGGCAAGTCACTTAACTTCTCTGTACCTCAGTTACCTCCTCTGTAGAACAGGGATTATATCCTCCTCCCGCCTACTTAGACTTTGAGGCCCATGTGGGACAGGGCCTGTGTCCAACCTGATTATCTTATAGCTAACCTAGTACTTTTTAAAAGATACTTTTTCAAGCACTGACTTTGTGCCAAGCACTGTTCTAAGCCATATGGTAGATAATCAGGTTGGACGCAATCCTTAACCAAAATCCTTAACCAAGCACACAGTAAACGAATTACGATTGCATGAATAAACCAAAAGAGTCTCACAGTCTAAGCAGGATGGAGAACAGGTACTGAATCCCCATCTAAAGATGAGTAAAACGAGTCCCAGAGAAGTGAAGTGACATTATTATTCTTGTTATTTTATTATTATAATGTTAGGTGCGTACTACGCACCAAGCACTGTTCTAAGTGCAGGGGTAGACAAAAATAAATCAGATTGAACACAGTCCCTGTCCCATATAGGTCTCACAGTCTAAGGAGGCAAAAAATAAGGGGCCCTGTGGTGATTGGTGCTAGGACAGCTTGGTTAAACATTTGCAGAAATGATCTGGAAGAGGAAATTCTCCAGGGGCTGAAGTTGGGGGAAAATAATCCAAATGGCAACTCTATCATCATGGGCTCTGGAGTTGTCAGTCACTCCACAGGAAAGGGATCTCAGAAACATTGTTTAATGTCTTTCAAATTGTCCAAGAGTCCTTTCCTGACTGAACCCTCATTTCCTCTTCTCCTACGCCCTTGTGTGTCACCCTTGCACTTGGATTTGCAAAGGGACCATCTATATATGTCACCAACTTGTACTTCCCAAGCACTTAGTACAGTACTCTGCACACAGTAAGTGCTCAATAAATATGATTGAATGAATGAATTTGCATCTTTCATTCACCTTTCCCTCAGGTCCACAGCACTTCTGTACTTACCTGTAATTTATTTATTTATATTATGTCTGTCTCCCCCTCCAGACTGTAAGCTTGCTGCTGCCTGGGAATGTATCTCCCAACTCTATTGTACTCACCCAAGCACTTAGTACAGTGCTCTGCACACAGTAAGTATTCAATAAATATGATTAATAGATTGATTGATCTACCCAGTGTTAAATACTGGGAATCCTCAGGAAGAGGACACCCTTGGATTTGCACCCTTTATTCACACTACCCTCAGGCCCGCAGCTCTTATGTCCATATCTGTAATTTATTTATTCATATTAATGTTGGTCTCCTCCTCTAGATGGTAAACTTGTCAGAGGCAAGGAACTTGTTTACCAACTCTGTTACTCTGTACTCTACCAACTGCTTAGTACAGTGTTCTGCACCAAGTGCTCAACAAATTCCATTGAGTGATTCACACAACCCTCAGGCCCGCAGCTCTTATGTCCATATCTGTAATTTATTTATTCATATTAATGTTGGTCTCCTCCTCTAGGTGGTAAACTTGTTGGAGGCAGGGAACTTGTTTACCAACTCTGTTATTCTGTACTCTCCCAACTGCTTAGTACAGTGAGTGCTCTGCATCAAGTGCTCAACAAATTCCACTGAGTGATTGATTTGATTAACTGAAGGGGATGGAATGTAAAATAAAATGCACAGCTTTGCTCCACATGAAAGAATGGAATATAACGTACAGCCCTTGTATTTTGTCTCGTAACTTTTTTTTGCTTTTCTCTTTCCTCATATTCATTCAATCGTATTTATTGAGCACTTACTGTGTGTAGAGCACTATACTAAGTGCTTGGAAAGTACAAGTTGGCAACAGAGATGGTCCCTACCCAACAATGGGCTCACAGTCTAGAAGGGGGAGACAGACAACAAAATATGTGGACAGGTGTCAAGTCGTCAGAACAAATAGAAATAAAGCTAGATGCACATCATTAACAAAATAAATAGAATAGTAAATATGTACAAGTAACATAAATGGAGTAATAAATCTGTACAAATATATATACAGGTGCTGTGGGGAGGGGAAGGAGGTAGGGCAAGGGGGATGGGGTGGAGGAATATCAGCATAAATGGGAAACTCAACTAATGCTACAAGATACCAGTCCCGTGATATATCCACTACACAAGCCAAAAGTGCCCTCATTCTCCAAATTACCCTTCTCCTGGATTCAGATATTTTCATCAATATAAATTGTAAAAAAAAATAGTGTGTATTAAGCACATATTAGATGTCAAGCCCAGATATTTGAAATAGTAATATAATTATATAAAACAATGGTGTGTTTCAAGCACTACGTGCTAAGTGCTGGTAGAGACAAGATAGTCAGATCGGCTCCTGTCTCTGTCCCACTTGTGGTTTTCAGTCCAAATCAAGACAAAGCATGTGTTTTATTCCTATTTTAAAGAAGCCTGGGAGTCAGAACTTTATGGGTTCTAATCCCAGCTCTATCACTTGTCTTCTGTGTGACCTTGGGCAAGTCACTTTACTTCTCTGGGCCTCAGTTACCTCATCTGTAAAATGGAGATTGAGACTGTGAGCCCCATGAGGGACAGGGACTGTGTCCAACCCGATTTGGTTGTAACTACCCCAGGGCTTAGTACAGTGCCTGGCACATAGTTAGTGCTTAAAAAAATCATCATTATGATTCTTATTTTTCCTCCATAGAGAATTCACAAAGAGTCAAAAGAACTGTGTGATACTGGCATTTTCATTTGCCTGCATGTCTCCATATATCTGTTAACATGATTATGTTTTTCCATGAAACAATCTACTTTAGAATGAACGATAAGGCCTTTAACTAATTCTATTGTACTGTATTCTCCCAAGTCCTTAGTACAGTGTTCCACACATAGTAAGCACTTGGTAAATACCAATAATTAATTGATTTTATTATTTAGCACCCTCGATGAAATTTAGCCAATTTCCACACTCACACTGATGTTTAAAGGGGCTATTTATAAAGGGGAAGGAAAAGCAGCAGCATGGCTTAATAATAATAATAATGGCATTTATTAAGCACTTACTATGTGCAAAGCACCGTTCTAAGCGCTGGGGAGGTTACAAGGTGATCAGGTTGTCCCAACGCAAAGCTCACAGTCTTAATCCCCATTCTACAGGTGAGGCAACTGAGGCACAGAGAAGTTAAGCCTCTGTCTAAATCCCTTAGGGTGGGGTGGCTAGGGGCCACGTGGAATACAGTGTATAGTCCTGATTGCCACAACTTAATAGCAGTAATAATGACAATAATAATAACAGTAATCATAGGTGTGGTACTTGTTGAGTGCTTACTACGTGTCAAGCATTGCACTAAACACTGGGGTAAGTACAAGGTAATGAGGTCGGACACAATAGTAACAGTGGTAGTATTTATTGAATGCCCACTGTGTACAAAACACTGTAATAATAATAATTATGATAATAATAATAATTGTGGCATTTGTTAAGTGCTTACTATGTGCCAGGCACTATACTAAGTGCTGGGATGGAAACAAGCAGATCGGGTTTGGCAGAGTCCCTGTCTCACATGGGATTCACAGTCTTAATCCTCATTTTATAGATGAGGCACAGAAAAGTTGTGATTTGTCCAAGATCAAACAGCAGACAAGTGACACAGTAGGGATAAGAACCCAGGTCCTTCTGACTCTCAGACCCGAGCTCTATCCACTAGGCAATGATGGTTTTCAGTGATCTGTACTAAGCACTGTCCTCTACTAAGCATTATATTAAGAGACCCTCCCCGAGCAGCCCCAAGGCTCTGGAGCCCGGCCCCTGATTTTCAATGTCATCACTGCTGTGTGGGGCCGAGCGTATCTGGGTGAAAGGATGTGAAACAGTGCTCTGCTGGTAAGGTATAAGATGAGATATAGATACAATCCCTCACCCTCTAGCCATGCCTGCAAGGGATTCAAAGTCTACGAGTAAGGGCTTAAGCCAGACATAAAAGGCAGACAAAAAAATAGGAGACAAAGGTGATAAATGTGACAAGACCAATGGTCAGTCAGCAATCGTACTGATTGAGTGCTTACTGTGTGTGGAGCACTAAGCGCTTGGGAGATTACAATATAGCAAAATAACAGACATATTCCCTGCCCATAACAAGCTTACAGTCTAGACGGGGAGGCATTAATATGAAAAAATAAATTTCGCTTATCTACATAAGTGCTGTGGGGCTGGGAGGGAGGATAAATAAAGGGAGCAAGTCAGGGCAATGCAGAAGAGAGTTGAAGAAAAGGGGGACTTAGGGAAGGCCTCTTGGAGGGGATGTGCCCTTCAATAAGGCTTTGAAGGTGGAGAGAGCGATTGTCTGTGGGATATGAATTGGGAGGGTGTTAGGCAGGATGAGGACAGGAGCGAGATAGACAAGAAAATAAGGCACTGTGGCTAGAGGGATGGGGCTTCAGACTCCTCCTGGCACACTCCAGTAATCACAAAAGTCACAGCAGCAGCCACAGCTACAGTTGTCTGAACATCTGGATGGCAAGGCGGAATGAAACTCGAGGAAGTAGAGAGAAGTGCCACCAGCATGATTTAGGGGCTGAAATGACTCTTGCAAGTGCTTAGTACAGGGCTTTGCCCAAAGTAAGTGCTCTGGAAATACCATTGGTAGGTAAAACCGAAGGGCCAGGATTCTGCAGCCTGGAAGAAGCAAGAAACAAAAAGCAGCATGGTCTAATGGATAGAGAGTGGACCTGGACTTCTGAAGGACTGGATTCTAATCCTGCTCCTTGTCTGCTGCGTGAATTTGGGCAAGTCACTTAGTTTCTCTATGCCTCACATACCTCATCTGGTAAATGAAGACTACGACAGTGAGCCCCATGTGGGACATGGACTGCATCCAACCTGATTTGCTTGAGTCCATCCCAATGTTTAGAACAATGTCAGGCACATAGTTAGCACTTAAAACCCATAAAAAGTATCTGGAGAGATCCAGGCTAGGGGGATTGAAACTTCCAGAACCAGGGAAGGTATGGACAGGATGAATCTGGTATTATTTACCCCCAAATCCCACATCAGCAGGATGAAGGGGCACCCACTGAATCTAGAGGGTGGCAGGTTTCCAAAACCAAAAGCAAGTTATTTATTCATCCCATAATGCTGTGGGAAAAAAGTGGAATCCAATATCGCAATAAGCTATGGAGTTGGAAACCTTAGCAGGCTCCAGAAGGGTTTGGATGGATGGACGTTGGGTCATGGGAGGGAGATTTAGAGATGGAGAGGGTACAAATTCCAAGCTATCCATTTGAGTTGGGTGTCCAGCGTTCATCCTTCCAAAGATCTCAGTCTGCCATTACTCAGAAGCAGATTCTTAGGCTGGATGAACTGTAGAGCTGACCCAGAAAAGTGCTGCTGATGGCCTCGTTCTTGGGTTGAACCCAATTAGACTCCTCTTCAAATACTGCTTTCTAGATGAGATTTGTTGGTTTGGTGCACAAATCTGCAGGAGCCTGTAAGATGTCAAACTACATTTATTCTCTTTCTCCAATTCCAGTCCAATCCGACTGAGGAGGAGCATAGTTTAGTGGAAAGAGCACGGTCCTGGGAGTTAGAGGACCTGGGTTCTAATTTTGGCTCCAGCACATGCCTGCTGTGTACCCTTGGGAAAGTCACTTAACTTCTCTATACCTCATTTGCCTCATCTGTAAAATGGGGTTTCAATACCTGTTCTCCTTCCTATTTAGATTGGGAGCCTTGAGGGGGACAGGACCATGACGGATCTGATAATCTTGTCTCTTCCGCAGTGCTTAACACATAGTAAGTGCTTAACAAATACCACAAGCATTGTTATCATCTGCTTTGTGATCCTGGGTAAGTCATTTAACTTTTCTGTGTCTCAGTTACCTCATCTGTAATCTGGGGATTAAGACTGTGAGCCCCCTGTGGAACATGGACTGTGTCCAACCTGATTGACTTGTATCAACTCCAGGGGTTAGTGCAGTGTTCTGGCACTTATATTTGCTTAACAAACGCCATTAAAAGTACCTAAAAAAAGAAGATTCTTGTCAGGAAATTTTACATTATGATGAAGAATGTAGGTCTGCTTTATTTGGGTTACAGAGAAAAACAGAGACTTGTTGCTGTTCCTTAAGGACACTGCCCCAGTAGTGGCATGGGATATTGAGTAAGGATTTTCATAAGCAACCTGCAGTACAAGAGACCAATCAATCAGTGGTATTTACTGAGCACTTCACAGTGTGCTGAGACTGTACAAAGTGCTTACTATACTAGTATGTCTGGCTGGTTTATAAACTTTTAGTGTTTCTTAACTCTATCTTCATAAGCAAAAGCTTCCTTTATTTTATTTGGGGTCTCACAAAGCATCCAAAAGGCCAACCTGGCATGGACTCCAGAACTGTATTCGACAATTTTTTGCCGATGGAGAGCTTAGGTAGGTGGTGAGCATTCACATTTGTAAGGAAATTTCTTTGTAGGGAGAAAATGATCATCACCCAGGCCACGATCACTGCTGCTTATACATTAACAAATCATACATGAAAAGGAGCAAACTCCACCAAACGAGCCCCTTTCCAATCTACATGTGTACAACACTCCAAGACGACACAGCCCCGGGGAAAATAAAGCCACTTGACTTCGTAGTGCCAACTGCATATTCATAGACCCACTCACCGAGACACAAAGCAAAGCCGAATTGTTTTCAAAATGAGAATCTTTTGGAGCAACTCCAGCTTGCTGTTGGCACTGCTTACGGGGGATATTTTCCACGATAGCTTCTTCATTCTCATTCCCACATGAACACACGTCTTCAGTTCTCAGAAAATGACACTCAGTCGGGGGCTGATGGATGATACTGTTTTCTGTTGCTGGCTGATATCGGGTTTAGGAACAGCACGAGCGATGACCAGTAATGAAATAGAGGCAGCGATAGGCACTTTGCAAGCAACCCGGGAGTGAAGCAGTTTACTGCGTTGTCAGTGCCACTTGAGGTAAGGAAATGTGTCTCGTTGAATGGATTTTTAGATGTGAAAAATGGCTTATTAGTCACAACTGTATCAATTTGCTAATCAAACCTACTTAGAGCTGACAGAAGAATGACAAACACCACAAGGAATCCAGCAAGCCACCAAAGGACTCACCAGGTTTGTATTCAGTCTACATAAATCCAAGTTTCAACTTCCCTTCTAAAGAATGCCAGGGAAAAATAAATGGAATGGTGGTAGGAGGAGAGAGTGGGAAAGACTGAGAAGTATACATGGTGCTTGGGGGTTAGGATGTGGAAATGGCCCTTATGGAAGTCACTCAATAAAAAAACCCAAAAGGGATTATGGGCCTAGTCAAAGAACTTTAGCTAGCTAGAATGGGAGACTTTTTCAATCAATCAATCAATCAATCATATTTATTGAGCGCTTACTGTGTGCAGAGCACTGTACTAAGCGCTTGGGAAGTACAAGTTGGCAACATATAGAGACAGTCCCTACCCAACAGTGGGCTCACAGTCTAAAAGGGGGAGACAGAGAACAAAACCAAACATACTAACAAAATAAAATAAATAGAATAGATATGTACAGGTAAAATAAATAAATAAATAGAGTAATAAATAAGTACAAACATATATACATATATACAGGTGCTGTGGGGAAGGGAAGGAGGTAAGATGGGGGGATGGAGAGGGGGGCGAGGGGGGAGAGGAAGGAAGGGGCTCAGTCTGGGAAGGCCTCCTGGAGGAGGTGAGCTCTCAGTAGGGCCTTGAAGGGAGGAAGAGAGCTATCTGGTTGGGCAGAGGGAGGGCATTCCAGGCCCGGGGGATGACGTGGGCCAGGGGTCGATGGTGGGACAGACGAGAACAAGGTACGATGAGGAGATTAGCGGCAGAGGAGCGGAGGGTGCGGGGTGGGCTGGAGAAGGAGAGAAGGGAGGTGAGGTAGGAGGGGGTGAGGTGATGGAGAGCCTTGAAGCCCAGGGTGAAGAGTTTCTGCCTGATGCGCAGATTGATTGATAGCCACCGGAGATTTTTGAGGAGGGGAGTAACATGCCCAGAGAATTTCTGGACAAAGACAATTCGGTCAGCAGCATGAAGTATGGATTGAAGTGGGGAGCGACACGAGGATGGAAGATCAGAGAGAAGGCTGATGCAGTAGTCCAGATGGGATAGGATGAGAGCTTGAATGAGCAGGGTAGTGGTTTGGATGGAGAGGAAAGGGCAGATCTTGGCAATGTTGTGGAGCTGAGACCGTCAGGTTTTGGTGACGGCTTGGATGTGAGGGGTGAATGAGAGAGCGGAGTCGAGGATGACACCAAGATTGTGGGCCTGTGAGACGGGAAGGATGGTAGTGCCGTCAACAGAGATGGGAAAGTCAGGGAGAGGGCAGGGTTTGGGAGGGAAGACAAGGAGTTCAGTCTTCGACATGTTGAGTTTTAGGTGGCGGGCAGACATCCAGATGGAGATGTCCTGAAGACAGGAGGAGATGCGAGCTTGGAGGGAGGGGGAGAGAGCAGGGGCAGAGATGTAGATCTGGGAGTCATCAGCGTAGAGGTGATAGTTGAAGCCGTGGGAGCAAATGAGGTCACCAAGGGAGTGCGTGTAGATCAAAAACAGAAGGGGACCAAGCACTGAACCTTGGGGAACCCCCACAGTGAGAGAATGGGAGGGGGAGGAGGAGCCTGCAAAAGAGACTGAGAATGAACGACCGGAGAGATAAGAGGAGAACCAGGAGAGGACGGAGTCTGTGAAGCCAAGGTCAGATAGCGTGTTGAGGAGAAGGGGGTGGTCCACAGTGTCGAAGGCAGCTGAGACATCAAGGAGGATTAGGATGGAGTATGAGCCATTCGACTTGGCAAGCAGGAGGTCATTGGTGACCTTTGAGAGGGCAGTTTCCATGGAATGTAGGGGATGGAAGCCAGACTGGAGGGGATCGAGGAGAGGGTTGGTGTTGAGGAATTCGAGGCAGCGCGTGTAGACAACTCGTTCAAGGAGTTTGGAAAGGAATGGTAGGAGGGATATGGGGCGATAACTAGAAGGTGATTTTTCAAAATCTGATTATCACTAGTCCTGCTGCCCACTAGATTGTAAGCTTCTTGAGGGCAGGGATCTTGCCTATCTATTCTATTGTACTCTCCCAAGTGATTAATACAGTGCTCTGCACACAGTAAGAGCTCAATAAATACTACTGATTGACCGAGATACCTCTCCAGCAATGGCTAATAGAGAAAAAAATAATCAAGCAATACTATTTAATGGGTAGGAGCTTTGGGCTCTTGGGTTAGACAGGGGAGATATTTTATAGACTGACCGGAAGCTACTGGGAGGCCTCAAATCAGGGTTGACAGGGAAGGAGGCCCATGGAAGAGGCATGTGGAGGAGAATGGAGAAGCAGCATAGCCTAATGGCGAGAGCAGCTCTACCCCTTGTCTGCTGCCTGACCTTTGGCAAGTCACTTGACTTCTCTGGGCCTCAGTTTACTCATCTGTAAAATGAATCTGTGAGCCTCATGTTGGACAGGAGCTCACAGTGGGGAGGAAACATATCTCCCAACTGTTAACCTCCCAAGAGCTTAGTACAGTGCTCTGTACCCAGTAAGTGCTCAATAAATATGGTTGATTGATTGTCCAACCTGATTATCTTGTATCTACCTCATTGATTAGTACAGTTCTTGGCATAAAATAAGCTTGTAAAAAGGATTATAAAAAAAGAAGCTAGAAAATGTGAGGATTTCTCCTTGCTCTTCTTGTGGAAGCGGTTTTATGTTTATCCAGTTGGAATACCACACCTCAGAGAGGCTGCTCCATTGAGCACAATTGTCAAGCTTCTGCCTCCTCTACATGAAAAAGAAGTTCCAGATGGAGTCTCTCCCACTGGCTATTTTTTTTTCCCCAGCTTAAACACCAGGCTTTGCCGGTATTTAAAAACAGAAGATCCTCATTACTCTTTCTCCACAGACACCGAGGCCTGGTCCAGTATGTGTGGATTAAGTTTCTAATGCTGGTGAGATCCCAGAATAATGCTTTGCTTCATTTTTCTGAGGATTCCCCCAAAGGAAAGAAAATAATGCCAGCAGGGACACCCGGACTAGGGTAGTGTTGCTTTATGTCCATCCTGGAAAGCAATCAGTGACCAATAGGGGAAGTGGTGGAAAATAAAGACAGGTTCATAAGTGCTGTGGGCTGGAGGGGGAAGGGGTAGAGAGGGATGTGTGAGTATCATAGTATTTAAGGGGTACAGACCAAAGATCTGTTATTTAGCCTTGCAGTAAGGATTTAACTGATGCAGTGTTATTTCTCAGATGTCCAAAGGGCTCCTACATGGATTCCCCTCAAACTTGCTTGGTAATAATAATCATGGTATTTGTTAAGCCCTTATTATATGCCAGACGTTGAACTAAGCACTGAGTCACTGTACTAGTACCCAAATGAAGCCCTAACCATTTCTTATGAACCCGGCCTAGAGAAGAAATCATCTGCAAACTCACCAATTATACCTCCGGCAGGTAGGAGAGAATGTAGCACTTTTAGACTAGGACAAATTAGAGATGTCACTCTCTAATCCAAGACAATAAGATACAAGACTGTTTAATTGTTTGTCTTTCCCTCTATTTTTTTTTCCAGTCCAAGAATTTCTGACATTAAAAACCTCAGGATTACTACTTCCTAATTGGCTTCATGAGCACGACACAATCAAATTTCATGAAATGTCTTATTCGTCGAATGAGAGAGTGATTGATTTTACTTTTCCCAGGGTAAATGATGCTGAAAACAAGGCCCGATCGGTTATTAAGGAGCCAGAACCAGCCCCTGGGACCCATCTATTCCGGACTCTGCCACTTGTCTGCTGTGGGACCTTGGCAAGTCCCTTCACTTCTCTAGGCCTCAGTTCCCTCATCTGTAAAATGGGGAATTAAGACTGAGAGCCCCATGTGAGACGGGGACTGTGTCCAACCTGATTTGCTTGTATCCGCTCCAGCGCTTAGACAGTGCCTGGCACTTAGTAAGCGCATAACAAACGCCATTATTATTATTACTCTAGGTTTGGAGACTAGCTATCCTTTTCACTTTCTCATATCCCAAGCTGTGTCCAGCATCTTTCCCCGAAGGTGATTCAAACTGACCCTGTTACCAGCCTGCCTCCAAGGAGTGATCACTTCTATGTACCACAGAAGCAAGAGTTATTAATATTAATGTCTCTCTCCCCCTCTAGACCGTAAACTCATTGTGGGCAGGGAATGTGTCTGTTTACTGTTGTATTGTACTCTCCCAAGTGCTTAGTACTGTGCTCTGCACACAGTAAGCGCTCAATAAATATAATTGAATGAATGAATGAAAGGGAGGCAAAAACAAAGAGAGACCTTACTCTTTAATCAACAGGAAGCAGCATGGCATAGTGGATAGATCCCAGGCTTGGGAATTAGAAGGACCTGAGTTTTAATCCTGGCTCTGTCACTTCTCTGCTGTGTGATCTTGGGCAAGTCACTTCACTACTCTGGGCCTCAGTTCCCTCATCTGTAAAATGAGGATTTGTTTTGATGTGAATATATATAATTTTATTTATTTATATTGGTGCTATTGATGCCTGTTTACTTGTTTTGATGTCTGTCTCCTCCCTTCTAGACTGTGAGCCTGTTGTGGGCAGGAATTGTCTCCCTTTGTTGCTGAATTGACATGGGCATAGAAACATACAACTCAGCACCCTGCCAAACTGCAGGATCTTATTCTTCAGAAAGAACTAAAATAGCACCAGCCATTGATTTAGGAGTGCAGAAGCAGCATGGCTCAGTGGAAAGAGCACAGGCTTGGGAGTCAGAGGTCATGGGTTCTAATCCCAGTTCCGCCACATGTCTGCTGTGTGACTTTGGGCAAGTCACTTAACTTCTCTGAGCTTCAGTTACCACATCTGTAAAATGGGGATGAAGACAATGAGCCCCACGTGGGACAACCTGATCACCTTCTATTTCCCCCCCCCCCCCCCCCAGTGCTTAGAACCGTGCTTTGCACATATTAAGCGCTTAACAGATGCCATCATTACTATTATTATAATTATTAAAACCACAGAATGGGTAAAGGAGGCATGGGGATGGGACACGTATGGATTTGAAGGGGGTTAATTTCACATGCCTGCTCAGGAACCTCAGGTGGGAGTCCTCCAGTAATGAGGGCATAGAGTTTCCCTTTACCCTAAAACTGAAGCTCAGCTCAGATTAGATGGGAAAACTAGGGTGAGGCACTGACCATTACCTCTACCTGCCTACTGTTGGAACAGGGTCCAGAACCAGTTACGCGATCCCCCAGATTAGTCACCAAAACCTGCCGGTCTCACCTCCGCAACATCGCCAAGATCTGCCCTTTCCTCTCCATCCAAACCGCTACCTTGCTGGTTCAATCTCTCATCCTAACCCGACTGGATTACTGCATCAGCCTTCTCTCTGATCTCCCATCCTCCTGTCTCTCCCCACTTCAGTCTATACTTCACGCTGCTGCCCGGATCATCTTTGTGCAGAAACACTCTGGGCATGGGCATGTTACTCCCATCCTCAAACATCTCCAGTGGCTACCAGTCAACCTACACATCAAAAACTCCTCGCTCTTGGCTTCAAGGCTGTCCATCACCTCTCCCCCTCCTACTTCACCTCCCTTCTTTCCTTCTCCAGCCCAGCCCGCACCCTCCACTCCTCTGCCACTAACCTCCTCACTGTACTTCATTCTCGCCTGTCCCGCCGTCAACCCCAGGCCCGCATCCTCCCCCTGGCCTGGAATGCCCTCCCTCCACACATCCGCCAAGCTAGCTCTCTTCCTCCCTTCAAGGCCCTACTGAGAGCTCACCTCCTCCAGGAGGCCTTCCCAGACTGAGCCCCCTTTTTTCTCTCCTCCTCCCCATCCCCCCCCACCTTACCTCCTTCTCCTCCCCACTGCACCTGTATATATGTTTGTACAGATTTATTACTCTATTTATTTTACTTGTACATATTTACTATTCTATTTATTTTGTTAATGATGTGCATTTAGCTTTAATTTTATTTGTTCTGATGACTTGACACTTGTCCACATGTTTTGTTTTGTTGTCTGTCTCCCTCTTCTAGACTGTGAGCCCATTGCTGGGTAGGGACCATCTCTATATGTTGCCAACTTGTACTTCCAAAGCGCTTAGTACAGTGCTCTGCACATAGTAAGTGCTCAATAAATGCGATTGAATGAATGAATGAATGAACCAGGGCTGAAGTCAGACATTCCACTTTTCCCAGGATTCCAATACATCATGCTGTGGGCACATTCTACTTAATGTTATTCTGTTATGCTCCACATTTCCTGGAAGACCATCTAAGCACTTGAGAAATACCATTAAAAAAGTGCTGTTGATACAAGATAATCAGGTTGGACACAGTGTCTGTCCTACATGGGGCTCCCAGTCTTAATTCCCATTTTACAGATGAGGTAAATGAGTCACAGAGAAGTGAAGTGATTTGCCCAAGATCACACAGCAGATAAGTGGTGGAGCTGGGAGTAGAACCCAGGTCTGACTCCCAGGCTTGTGCTCTATCCACTAGGGCACGTTACTTCTCCATCCTTGACTCATCTCTCTCACCAAATCCTGTTGCTTCTACCACCATGATATTGCTAAAATCTTTCATCTCCATCCAAACTGTAACCATGTTGATCCAAGCACCTAGGCTATCCTGCTTTGACTACTTTATCAGCCTCCTTGCTGACCTTCCTGAGCCCTGTCTCCCCTCACTTCAGTGTTTACTTCACTCTCCTGCCTGGATCATTTTTCTAATAAAAAATTCAATCCACATCTCCCCACTCTGCAAGAACCACCAGTAGTTACCCATCCACCATCACATCAGAGAGAAGCTCCTTACCATTGCAACACTCAATCTCCTTGGTCCCTCATCTTACCTTGCTGATTTCCTACTACGGCCCAGCACATTCACTTCACTCCTCTAACACCGATCTATTTATTGTACTTAAATCCCATTTTTGCCCCTGACCCCTTCCCACATTCTGCCTCTGGCCTGGAACTCCTACCCCCTTCACATACGACAGATGATCACCCCCTTCCACCTTCCAAACCGTATTAAAATAGGATCTTTTCCAAGAAGCCTTCCCCAAGCCCTCATTTCCCCTACTCCTTTTCCCTTTGGTGTCACGCTTACACTTGGATTTATACCCTTTAGCCACCATACTCTCATCAACGCAGCACTGTTGTACATAGCCATAATTTATTTTAATGTCTGTCTCATTAATTCATTCAATCGTATTTATTGAGCACTTACTGTGTGCAGAGCTTCTAGACTGCAGGCTCCTTATGGGCAGGGAACGCATACTCTTTTGTACTCTCCCAAGGGCTTAGTACAGTGCTCTGCACACAACAAGCACTCAGTAAATACCATTGATTAAATGTACGAGTGACCAAGACAAAGGGAAGAACACTAGAGCTGGAGAATGGCAGGTTTAAACCAAGCTGAAGGAAACATGTCTTCCCCCACTAAGGAATCTGCTCTCCTAGAGATCCGTGTGTCTGGAGGGGCTTGTCAGCATCTCGAGGGGATTGTGAATAGAGCACAGGCTTGGGAGTCAGAAGGTCATGGTTTCTAATCACAGCTCTACCACTTGTCTGCTGTGTGACCTTGGGCAAATCATTTCACTTCTCTGAGCCTCGGTTACTTCATCTGTAAAATGGGGATTGAGACTGTGAGCCCCAGGTGGGACGGGGACTAGGTCCAACCTGATTTGCTTGTATCCACCTCAGCATTTAGTTCAGTGCCTGGACCATAGTAAGTGCTTAACAGATACTATAAGAATATTAATAATAATATTCATTTTCATTCAATTGTATTTATTGTCTACCATGTGCAGAGCACTGTACTAAGTGCTTGGGAGAGTAAAATGCAACAATAAACAGACACATTTCATGCCCACAGTGAGCTTACAGTCTGTGGGTGTGTGTGTGTGTGTGTGTGTGTGTTGGGGAGAGATGGACATCAATACCGACCTATTTAAGTCAGGGTGTTTGAAGATTCAAGAAGGGTTTAAATGGATACCTGGGTGAGGTGTCCATGATGAGCTATTAGAGGAAAATGTTGGAGATGTTAGATGGTCCATCCATAACCCCACATCTGAGAGGGCAGAATTCCACACTTTCAGCTCAACTCAGGCTCAGGTTTGGCTTTCAACTGCCAAGATCAAGAGTAATTGGAATGGTGCCTATCGGGTTTTATCTGAAGCTTCGCTGCATAATTTTTCATTTTCTTTTGGGGGTTCTAACCTAGGGAGAAAACATGCCACGAGTCCCTTAGAAGTGTTTTGACATTAAGCTTAATAAAGCATGACAAACTCATTAATAACTAATGTTCTGCAAGGTTAACAAATAGGGTTGAATGCACTAGCAAGACCCAGGAGTGAATCAAATCATGCATGAATTCATCTTACTTGTTAAAATGCAGCAGTTTTATCCCAGCCTTGGGCCTGCCTTAGTCCAGGCCAACAGTGCACAAATCAACACAACACATCCCACACATACAGGCTCCTGTAGTCTCATTGTGGACTGCTAATTTTTATTTGCTGTCTGTGAGCTCACAGTGTAGGGGAATCAGCATCCCCAATGCAACCAGGGAGGGATTCATGCCTCGGGGTTCATTCTGGTAATGCTAGAAGTCAGCTACAGAGCTGCTGACTCTCACTACACAACTGTAGTGGCCTGCGGAATGAAAATGGTCTTGGGAGTCAGAGGACTGGAGTTCTAATCCTGGGTCTGTCACTTGTCTGCTGGGTGACCTTGGGCAAGTCATTCAACTTCTCTCTGCCTCTATTTCTTCATCTGTAAAATGAGGATTCAATACCTTTTCTTTCTCCTACTTAAGCGTATGAGCCTCAAGTGGGACATGGACTGTGTCCAACCTGATTATCTTGTATCTAACCCAGCGCTTAATACAACACTTGGCACATAGTAAGTGTTTAACAAATATTATAATTATCATTATTAACTTCAAGGACAACCCTGTGTAGTTTAGCATTTTTCCCACCTTCATGCTGCTCAGAGCTTGCCTTCCTGTCACACGGAAAGTGGCATACAAAGGATTTGCAATGTCGGGCTTGTGTCTATCATCCAAGATAGTCTCTAAAATGTGTCGGCCATAGGGTTTCCAGTTCTGCCTCAACTGCCAGATAAACCTTCTGCCACCCTGGAAGCTCTAGATGAAAGGCTAGGCTAGCCTCATTCCGTTGTCAGAATGCGGACACGCACACCCATGACAGGGTTTTTGGTATTCATTAAGTGCTTATTATATGCTAAGCACTGGGGTGAATACAAGAGCTCGAGCTTGGATACAGTCCGTACCCCAGCCTGGAACTCACGGTCTGTCAATCCCCATTTTACAATTTAAGAAAATGGGGCCCAGAGAGATTAAGTGACTTGTCCATCATCACACAGGAGGCCAGTGGTTTAGCTGAAATTCACACTCAGGTCCCTTGACTCCCAATCCCGTGCTCTTTTCACTAGTCCACATTGCTAGGTAGAGCCATGAGGGTAGACGGCCTTTTGTTTATCAGCCAGAGTTGTGTGTTTGATGTATTAGTGATCATTTCAACGTGCACAAAGGCCGATCTTTAAATTTATGATTCTTCCTTAGGAGACATATAGAACATGAGTCAATAGGATAGTATATGTGGGGAATGCAGCCTCATCGGGACCCAGGGCTGTTTCTGGGTTTTCTAAATATAAATAAATCACAACTGTCAGGTTTCATCAGTAAGGCCTTGGCAAACTGGTAACCTTTAGTTTCCAGTGAGCCAGAGTTTTCACCTTGGGATTTCAAATCCAAAGCATGGAGCAAACCAGGGTATTTTCATATTTTCATTCAAGCTGTTTGAATACCCAAGAACTTATGAAGCTTTACTGAAAAAATCTCCTGAAGTCTAGAGTCATCGTTCCGGACCCAGAAATGATAGCAAGAGCCAGAGGAGGAGGTTGGCTCCCTTTCTGAGAGCCCAGGGCTTGTTGTGAGAATTAGCCAGTGGGAAATTCCCAGTTCCCATCTCTCCAATCCCAATCCTAGTTCTAAGGCATTTCCATTCTTGTTCAGGGGACTCATATGCCCAGTTTAAACAAAGCAGGGCTAAATGCAGATGCCTTTTTCACTACAGAAGTAGAGCCTTGAGGCTCTATAGGAACTTGGATATTGTATTACACAGCAGACACATCATTCTTCCCATCCACACGCTTTTATCCTTGGCTATTTATGGAACATCAGCAGCAGACGTCGCAGGGCTGATGTGAAGGAAAAGCACATTCAATTTTTCTGTGTGATATCTTGTTCCTCCTATTCTCTGCAATGAGTCACTTGATTCTCCTAAGATGCTCTAGGGCACCGATTCACACAGAATGGGAGTCTAGCCCAATGCCTTCACAATCTCTGCAGAGGAAAACCAGACTCCAACTGATCTGATGGTTTTTAAGACCACCAAAATGTAAATAAAACAATAACGCAAAAATACAGCAGGGAAAAATCAATCTCCCCCTTCTATCTCTGTTGATTTTCTACTACAACCCAGCCCACATGCTTTGCTCCTCTAACACTAACCTATTCCCCATGCCTAGATCTCATCTATCTCATCTCCCCCCTTGCCCATGTTCTCCCTCTGGCCTGGAACCCCCTCCCACTTCATAGCTAAAAGACCACCCCTCTCCCCACTTCAAAAGGCTTATTTAAATCACATCTTCTCCAGGAAATCTTGCCACACCAAGCCTTCTTTTCCCTTGCTCCTCCTCCCTTTTGGCCTTGCCTGTGTCCTCCCTCTGGTCTCTACCTCCCTCCCACTTCATATATGACACCACCACTCTCCCTACCTTTAAAAGCCTTATTAAAATTTAATCTATTCCAAGAGGCCTTCCCCAACTTTTCACCTACTCCCTCTCCTTTTTGCACAGCTTTTGCACTGGGATCTGTATCCTTTCAGGACTTGCTATTAACACCACCCTCAACCCCAGCACCTATGTACTTAGCCATAATTTGTTTTAATTTTTGACCCCTCCCACCCAAACAATAAGTTTCTTGTGAGCAAGTAACATGACTATCTACTCCATTCATTCATTCAATCATATTTACTGAGCACTTACTGTGTGCAGAGCACTGTACTAAGCGCTTGGGAAGTACAAGTTGGCAACATATAGAGACGGTCCCTACCCAACAACGGGCTCACAGTCTAGAAGGGGGGAGATAGACAGTAAAGCAAAGCACTTAGACAGGTGTCACTTCGTCAGAACAAATAGAATTAAAGCTAAATGTGCACCTTAAAATAAATAGAACAGCAAATATGTACAAGTAAAATAAATAGAGTGATAAATCTGTTCAAACACATATACAAGTGCTGTGGGGAGGGGAAGGGCAATGTACTCTCCCAGGCATTTAGTACAGTGCCCTGCACACATTAAGTCAATCAACCAATAATAATAATAATAGTATTTGTTAAGAGCTTACTATGTGCCAAGCACTGTTCTAAGCACTGGGGTAGATACAAGAGAAGCAGCGTGGCTCAGTGGAAAAAGCACAGGCTTTGGAGTCAGAGGTCATGGGTTCAAATCCCAGCTCCGCCAATTGTCAGCTGTGTGACTTTGGGCAAGTCACTTAAATTTTCTGTGCCTCAGTACCTCATCTGTAAAATGGGGATTAAGACTGTGAGCTCCCTCGTGGTACAACCTGATCACCTTGTAACCTCCCCAGTGCTTAGAACAATGCTTTGCACTTTGTAAGTACTTAATAAATGCCATCATTATTATTATTATTATTACAAGGTAATCAGGTTGTCCCACGTGGGGCTCACAGTCTTAATCGCCATTTTACAGATGAGGTAACTGAGGCCCAGAAAAGGGAAGTGACTTGCCCAAAGTCACAAAGCTGACAAGTGGCAGAATCGGTATTAGAACCCACTATCTCTGACTTCCAAGCCCAGGCTCTTTCCACTAAGCCATGCTGCTCCTCATCAATCATAAGTATTTACTGAGCATTTAGTATGTGCTGAGCATTGTACTAAGTGATTGGGAGAGTAAAATACAACAGAATTAACAGACAGGGTTCTTGCCTGTAAAGAGCTTACAGTCTAGTAAGCACTCAATAAATACAATTTATTTATTGATTGATATTCCTAGTACCTCAGATTTATATCTCCTCATCCAGGAAAGAAGGAGAATGTCAAGATAACTGAGGCCTTGAGGTCAATTTACAGCCATCAGAAGGGAGGGTAGGATCAGTTTTCAATCAAAGGCATTTATTTATGACATTATATATTTATTATTATTTATTTATAAAGTGGTTACTGCTTTCAGACAACTGTATTAAGAGCTTGTGGGAGCACAATAGAGTTGGGAATCCCTGCCATCAAGGAGCTGATAGTCTACTATGGGAGTTTCTTCTTTTTTTTTTTTTAATGGCATTTGTTAAGCACATACTGTGTGCCAGGCAATCAGTCAATTGTATTTATTGAGCACTTACTATGTGAGAGCACTGTACTAAGTGGCTGGGAAAGAACAATGAAATATAACAGACACATTCCCTGCCCACAACACTACACTAAGCTCTGTGGTAGATACAAGTTAATGAGGCTGAACACAGTCCCTGTCCCACATAGGGCTCACAGTCTTAATCCCCATTTTACAGATGAGGGAACTGAGGCATAGAGCATTTAAGTGATTTACCCAACGTCCCACAGCAGACACTCACCTGAAAGCCATTCATCTCAAATTGCACAAGGCAATACAGAGTTCCTTTAGTGGAAGGAAAACCCAAACATAGCAACACCTAGTGGAACAAGGACTATGCTTTCTAAATTTTCCTCACTCTTTAATAGAAAACTGAAATTTATTTTGAGGGTGGATCTGAGTGCACTCTAGGGACATAACTTTCTCTCAGGAATTCAGTGTTCTCAAATGACTTGTGCCCTCCCTAATCATTTAGGAGGATTCCTGAAGGAGATGGGATTCAAGTGGTTTCTAAAACACCGCAGTTTATGACTTAGCGTTTCCTCCTGCCTTTTTCCTCAGCAAAATGGTATTACTGAAGTTCCCCAAGTTGAGTAAGTGGGTGAAAGGTCCTCAGATCATCCCCAGCCTAATATTTTCATTTCATTTAAGGAAATGAAAATATTCTTCCATACTTCATGCTGCTGCCCCATACTTCATGCTGCTGCCCGGATTATCTTTGTCCAGAAACGCTCTGGACATATTACTCCCCTCCTCAAAAACCTCCAATGGCTACCGATCAATCTGCGCATCAGGCAGAAACTCCTCACCCTGGGCTTCAAGGCCGTCCATCACCTCGCCCCCTCCTACCTCACCTCCCTTCTCTCCTTCTCCAGCCCAGCCCGCACCCTCCGCTCCTCCACCGCTAATCTCCTCACCGTACCTCGCTCTCGCCTGTCCCGCTATCGACCCCCGGCCCACGTCATCCCCCGGGCTGGAATGCCCTCCCTCTGCCCATCCGCCAAGCTAGCTCTCTTCCTCCCTTCAAGGCCCTGCTGAGAGCTCACCTCCTCCAGGAGGCCTTCCCAGACTGAGCCCCTTCTTTCCTCTCCCCCTCGTCCCCCTCTCCATCCCCCCGTCTTACCTCCTTCCCTTCCGCACAGCACCTGTATATATGTATATATGGTTGTACATATTTATTACTCTATTTATTTATTTATTTATTTATTTTACTTGTACATTTCTATCCTACCTATTTTATTTTGTTGGTATGTTTGGTTCTGTTCTCTGTCTCCCCCTTTTAGACTGTGAGCCCACTGTTGGGTAGGGACTGTCTCTATGTGATGCCAATTTGTACTTCCCAAGCGCTTAGTACAGTGCTCTGCACATAGTAAGCGCTCAATAAATACGATTGATTGATTGATTGATTGAAGGTGTCGAACAGTTAGTCTGTTTTATGGAGCTGCCAGGAGGGTGATCTGCTGAGCAAAAGTATCAGGGGATTGAGTTGGTTTGAAGATTCTGTTGGGGTCTTTATGAGACTGAAGTTAAAGCTATTTCACGGGCCCTAGCAGGACACCTTCAACTCACCAATTAAGGCTTTTAGACTGTGAGCCCACTATTGGGTAGGGACTGTCTCTATATGTTGCCAACTTGTACTTCCCAAGTGCTTAGTACAGTGTTCTGCACACTGTAAGCGCTCAATAAATACAATTGATGATGATGATGAAGGCTAAACCTAATGAGCTCTGCTGGACTGACAGTTATGGTCTTTTAAATCTCCAGGGATTGCTTCCCTCTGTGCCTGGGGCTGTTCCCAGGCAGAGGGCTTTGGGACAATGAGCTGATGCTTCTGCCAAAGTGGTAAAACCTGTAATGTCTGCAGGGTCCATGTGCACAGGTGACAAAATTGTGCTTTGATTCCCTGTGGTTTTCTCTCTCCCCTAGACACTCTGGGGACCGTGATGTATCAAATTTGGACTTCACCAGGTACAAACGCTCAAGGATTAGTACCATGCCACCACAATTGGGTCAAACTATTTTTTAGGTGATTATGGTTTAGAGGGTGGCCCAGAGCATGGATCTGGCCTCCTGTGAGAGTTTTTTTTTCAGGGAATATGAACTCCCAAGCGTTTAGTATAGTGCTTGGCATACAGTAAACTCTCAATAAATACAATTGAATGGTATTTGTTAAGTTCTTATTATGTGCCAGGAACTGTACTAAGCACTGGGGTAGATACAGTATAACCAGGTTGTATACTGTCCCTGTCCCACCTGGGGCTCACAGTCTTAATCCCAATTTTTCAGACGAGGTAACAGGCCTGGATAAATTAAATGATCTGCCCAAGGTTGCACGGCAGACAGGCGGAGGCGGGATTAGAACCTAGGTCCTTCTGACTCTCAGGCCCGTGCTCTACCCACTAGGCCGTGCTGTTTCTCACCTCTCCCCTTCCTCCCACATGCACTTGGCAATGTTAGTTGCAGATCCAGATTGCCAGAAGTTTCCGAATACCAAGATCAATTGCCCCCAGAGTTAGATTCTAATGAAATTGTAAATTTCTGTTCCTTCCACAATCCGTAAAATATAATAATGATAATAATGTTGAGAGTGGTATTCGTTAAATGCTTACTATGTACCAAGCGCTAAACTAAGTAATGGTGTAGATGCAATCAATCAATGGTATTTATTGAGCACTTACTGTGTGTACAGCACTTCATCATCATCATCATCAATCGTATTTATTGAGCGCTTGCTATGTGCAGAGCATTGTACTAAGCGCTTGGGAAGTACAAATTGGCAACATATAGAGACAGTCCCTACCCAACATTGGGCTCACAGTCTAAAAGGGGGAGACAGAGAACAAAACCAAACATACTAACAAAATAAAATAAATAGAATAGATATGTACAAGTAAAATAAATAAATAGAGTAATAAATATGTACAAACATATATACATATATACAGGTGTTGTGGGGAAGGGAAGGAGGTAAGACCCGGTTCCTTCACACAGAAAGCTTACAGTCTAATAATAAAAATGACGATGGTGTTTGTTAAGCACTTACTATGTGCCAAGTATTATTCTAAGCTCTGGGGGGCACACAAGGTAATCAGGTCGTCCCACGTGGGGCTCACAGTCTTCATCCCCATTTTACAGATGATGGAACTGAGGCACAGAGAAGTTAAGTGACTTGCCCAAAGTCACACAGGTGACCAGTGGTGGAGTCTGGATTAGAATACATGACCTCTGACTCCCAAGCCCATGCTCTGTCCATTGAGCCACGCTGCTTCTCTAATCTTACAGTCTAGAGAGAGACTTATATTGCAGTCTATGTCCTGCAGTATTAGCTAAAGGTAGGCCCAGTCCAAATGGGACTCAGTCCAAGAGGGAGGGAGAATGGGGATCTTTTCCACTTTCATAGATGAGGAAACTTAGGCACATAGAAGTTAAATGACCTGCCCAAAATCACACAACAGGCAATTGGGGGAGCCAGGATTAGGACCCAAACTTCTCCATTAGGGTGCTGGGTAAATCCATAAGGAACCCTACCATCAGCCCCTCAGCACTTATGTACAGAGCTGTAATTTATTTATTTGTTTTAATATAGACTATGAGCTCCATTTGGTTAGGGGATGTGTGTACTCAGTTGTATTGTATTCACCCAAATGCTTAGTATAGTGTTCCATACATGGTAAGCACTCTATAAATACCACTGTTTGATTTCAGCGGGATACCCACATGAGCTTTCTTGCAGTCTCTTTCCTTCTGACCCCAGGGTCCAACTGCTCGAAGAAGACACTGTCCAGCTCTCAGGTCCCCAGGGCTCCCATTAGCCCCTGCTCCAGTCTGGGGAAAGACCACACTGGGAGCATGGCAGCTGATGAACTATTAAAACGTCTAGAAGGTGAATGCTGGGGCTGCAAGTTGTTACCAGCTGCTGCGCCTTTCACGTTTGTTGTCATCTTTGTCTTGTATTTTTGCCCTTCTTCCCTTATTTGCCTGATGGCAACCACTTCCTCCCACCCTGAGAAGCAGCATGGTGTAGTGGCTAGAGCAGGGTCCTGGGAGTTAGAAGATCATGGGTTCTAATCCTGGCTCCGCCACTTGTCTGCTATGTGACCTTGGGCAATTCACTTCATTTCTCTGGGCCTCAGTTACCTCATCTGTAAAATGGGGATTGAGACTGTAAGCCCCATGTGGGACAGGGACTGTGTCCAACCTGATTTTCTTGTATCCACCCCAGTGCTTAGTACAGTGCTTGGCACACAGTAAGTGCTTAACAAATACCATAATTATTATTATTATCTTTCAAGAATTGTGAGCCGCTTGAGGTCCAGCGTCTGAGTCTATACCTCATCCATAGATTTTTTTTCTCAGTGCTTAGCATAGTGCATTTTACATATGAAGAGCTCAAAAAATATATCATGACTACTACTAGTATTACTACTAAGAGGAAAGAGATGAGATACTAGAACAATCTACATAACTTCATATTTAATAATAATAATAATGACATTTGGTAAGCGCTTACTATGTGCCAAGCACTGTTCTAAGTGCTGGGGGGATACAAGGCAATCAGGTTGTCCCACATGGGGCTCACAGTCTTAATCCCCATTTAACAGATGAGGGAACTGAGGCACAGAGAAGTGATTTGCTCAAAGTAACACAGCTGACAAGTGGCAGAGCCGGGATTAGAACCCATGACCTCTGACTCCCAAGCCTGTGCTCTTTCCTCTGAGCCACCAGAACTGCCAGAATAAAGCACAGTGTTTCATTTAATCTTATTTGCTTGCTAAAGGGAAAATATCCTAAAGGTCAGTGCATTAAATTGGCATTTTCCTTTTAAAGGCTTTTAAATACTTCTTTTCCAAGAGGATCTGTGTGCATACAGAGAAAGAGAGAGAGAGAGAGAGAGAGAGAGAGAGAGAGAGAGAGAGAGTGTGTGTGTGTGTGAGAGAGAGAGAGAGAGGGAGAGCACAAATGACTATTTTTGGAAAATTTCATTTAAAAAAACGTTTTTCAATGACCATTTTTCATCCTCTACGTTTGCCCCCCAAAACCCCTTTGCATATATTAAGAATGTGTGCTGTATTAGTGAAGCAATTTAACCATTTCCCATGTCACTTTTGTATTAATTCTAGGCTTTGTCAGTAAGAACATACTCTAAACATGTGGCACCTAAAACCATGGCAGGCAGTTCTCAAACATCAAAACTTATGAGTTTGAGATATGTTAGCAGAAGTCTTGCTGTGAAGAAGATAGAAAAATTATTATAATCTGCATTCCTAAATTGAATGAACATTTTGCTCAGCAGAAACCTCTTGACTGCAAATAGCCTGAAATTACATCCTGCTGTTTTAAATATGTTTTTTAGTAAGATTCTTCTACCTTTCTTCAAATCAAGAATTTAAATCAAATAACTATATTGAATAAACTTTCTGATCTGTTGAAAGACCTTACCTCTTTTCTTTTTGAAACAGTTTGGTAGCTATCTTTCAATGACGAGGAAAAAAAATACCTTGTTCAAACTTCATGTGTACTATGACTTGGTACTTAATTGATACCAACAGATGAGATGTTTACATAATCTTTGGTGAGGGTAAGTTTTTCAGTTTAATTCTGTGAGAATTATACTGTCTGATCCATGATAGTACACCCACCTAAGCATGGCAGGATTCCACCTGGTATTAGATTCCATATGAGGCCAGATTAATGGAGGGGCTCATGGAGATGTCTGTACTTCACTCTGCTGCCCAGATTATCTTCGTACAGAAATGCTCTGGGCGTGTCACTCCCCTCCTCAAAAATCTTCAGTGGTTGCCTATCAACCTTCGAATGAAGCAAAAATCCTTCACTCTCGGCTTCAAAGATCTCCATCACCTTGCCCCCTCCTACCTCACCTGCCTTCTCTCCTTCTCCAGCCCAGCCCACACACTCCGTTCCTCTGCTGCTAACTTCCTCATTGTGTCTCGTTCTCATCTGTCCCACCATCGACCCGGGCCCCCGTCCTTCCCCTGGCCTGGAATGCCCTCCCTCCGCCCATCTGCCAAAGTAACTCTCTTCCTCCCTTCAAAGCCCTACTGAGAGCTCACCTCCTCCAGGAGACCTTCCCAGACCAAGCCCTCTCTTTTCCTCTGCTCCTCCTCCTTTCCCCATCGCCCCCACTCCCTCCCTCTGCCCTACCCACTTCCCCTCCCCACAGCTTTTGTGTATATTTGTACATTACTCTATTTTATTACTCTATTTTATTAACGATGTATATATAGCTATAATTCTATTTATCTATTCTGATGGTATTGACATCTGTCTACTTGTTTTGTTTTGTTGTCTGTCTCCCCCTTCTAGACTGTGAGCCCGTTGTTGGGTACGAACCGTCTTTATATGTTGCCGACTTGTACTTCCCCAAGCACTTAGTACAGTGCTCTGCACACAGTAAGCGCTCAATAAATACGACTGAATGAATGTCTTCCTGCTACACATAAACACACAACCACACCCCATAATCCATCTCCCAAGATGGGCAAGCAGCCACCACCGCTGCAACTACTGGTGCAGGAGAAGCAGCATGGCCTACTGGTTAAAGCACAGGCCTGGGGGTCAGGAGGACCTGGTTTCTCATCCTGGCTCTGCCACTTATCTGCTGTGTGACCTTGGGTAGGTCACTTCACTTCCCTGGGCCTCAGTTACCTCATCTGCAAAATGGGGATTAAGACTATGAGCCGCATGTGGGACGTGGACTGCGCCCATCCTGATTAGCTTGTTTCTAGCCCAGCACTTAGTGTAGTGCCTGGCAAACAGTAAGCGCTTAACAAAAACCATTTAAAAAACAACAACAAACAGCCCTGGTAGATATTGCTGGCAGATGTTACTGGATGGAGCACATGTCCACTCAATTGTATCCCGCCCTGCTGCTGTAGTCCGCTGCTTCCTCTAGATTGTAAGCTCGTTGTGGGCCGGGGAATGTGTCTGTTTATTGTTATGTTGTACTCTCCCAAGTGCTTAGTACAGTGCTCTGTACTCAGTAAGAGCTCAATAAATACAATTGACTGACCATTTTCTACAAAAACGTTCAGGATATGTCGCCGCCGCCGCCCCCCCCCCCCCCCTCAAAAAAAATCCATTGGTTGCCTATCTACCTCTATAGCAGATAAAAATTCCTCACTATTGGCTTTAAAGCACTCCATCACTTTGTCCCCTCCTACCTCACCTCACTTCTCTTTTTCTATGACCCAGCCTGCACATTTTTCTCCTCTAGTGCTAACCTTCTCACCGTGCTTCCATTTCACCTGTCTTGTTGCCAGCCCCTATCCCACATCCTGTCTCTGGCCTGGAATGGTGTTGCTCCTCAAATCCAATAGGCAATTCCTCTCCCCCCTCAGCTTCAAAGACTTACTGAAGGCACATCTTCTCCAAGAGCCCTTCCCAGACTAAGCTCCACTTTTCTTCACTCCCAATCTCTTCTGCATCACCCTGACATGCTCCCTTTGCTCTTCTCCCCTTCCCAGCCCTGAAGCACTTATGTACATATCTGTAATTTTATTTATTTGTACTGATGTCTGTCTCCCCCCGTGTAGACTGTAAATCCATTGTGGGTAGGGAATTCATTCACTCATTCAATTCAATCATATTTATTGAGCGCTTACTGTGTGCAGAGGATTGTGACTGTTTATTGTTGCATTGTACTATCCCATGTGCTTAGTACAGAGCTCTACTGCAGTAAGTGCTCAATAAATATGATTGAATGAATGAATGAATTATTCCTGCCGGACCAGCAAGAGAAGGAAACGAAACCTGGGGATCCTCTGCCTACAGCTCCGGAGGGGAACCAAGACCCAGCCAATGTGACTCAGCTTCAGGGAGGGAACCACAAGACCTGCGGGGAAATAATCAAGATAATAATAATAATGATGGCATTTATTAAGCACTTACTATGTGAAAAGCACTGTTCTAAGCACTGGGAAGGTTATAAAATAATAAGGTTGTCCTACAAGGGGCTCACAATCTTAATCCCCATTTTACAGATGAGGTATTTGAGGCACAGAGAAGTTAAGTGACTTACCCAAAGTCACACAGCTGACAATTGGCAGAGCCAGGATTTGAACCCATGACCTCTGACTCCAAAGCCCGTGCTCTTTCCACTGAGCCACGCTGCAGGATCACCTCTCACCCTGCCTTCTCCTCCCCTTCCCTGCTCCAGAAACCTTGTCTGCTGGATAGTGAGTGGAAATTTGGCAACTGGAATCAAGGGGGCCAGAGGAAATGTTTTCCAGGTACTATATAACAAATCATGGAACATTACTACATTCCATTGACAACTAGGGAGTCAGTTGCACGAATCGATGAGAATGGCCATCTGAAATCCAACAAGAAAGAGTTCTCAGGAAGAACCTGCATGAGAGGCAGGGTGGACTAGTAGTTAGAGCAGAGGCCTGTGAGTAAGAAGGACCTGGGGTATAGGCCTGGCTCTACCACTGGTCTGCTGTGTGACCTTGGGCAAGTCACTTCACTTCTCTGAGCCTCAGTTACCTCATCTGGAAAATGGGGATTAAGACTGTGAGCCCAATGTGGGACAGGGACTGTGTCCAACCTGATTATCTTGTATCTACCCCAACCCTTAGAACAAGGCCTCTCACATGGTAAGCCCTTAACAAGTACCATTAAAAAAAATCACGAGTTGGGAGGTTAAACAGAAAACAGTGTCAGGCACTGCATACAGCATACATTATAGCACAACACATAACAATCTTTGTGTGTGCACAGTGAGGTTGAAACTGTGGATGCTACCTTGGCTTACTCAGCCAAACATACACTAGTTATTACTGACTTAGAAATTGATCAATCAGTGGTATTCATTGAGCTCTTACTGTGTGCGGAGCACTGTACTAAGTGCTTGGGAGTGTTCAATACAACAAAGTTGGTAAACATGATCCCTTCCCATTATGAGTTTGTAGTAGTACTAGTTTTCATTCATTTATTCGATCATATTTATTGAGTGCTTACTGGGTGCAAAGCACTGTACTAAGTGCTTGGGAGAGTACAATATGACAACAGACATTTCTGCCCACAACGAGCTCACAGTCTAGAGGGGGAGACAGACATTAATATAAATAAATAGATAAATAAATTATGGATATATATATATACATATATATATATATGCTGTGGGGATGGGAGGGAGGATGAGTGAAGGAGCAAGTAGAGCAGCACAGAAGGGAGTGGGAGAAGAGGAGAGGCAGGCCTAGTCAGGGAAGGCTTCTCTGAGATGTGCCTTCAGTAGTAGTAGTAGCAGCATTTATTTAGCCCCCCACCCCCACCCCCCTTCTTGGTGAGTTACACAGTACTAGGCACTAGGGAAGTATAGAATAACAAAGTGACATGTTTCCTGCCCACAAAAAGCTTATGCTTTAACTGGGGAGTCAAACATTAAAATATTTATGTACATACACTGAGCAGTTATCTATAAATGACTATTGAGGAGAAGGTAAATCAGTTCTAAACGTTAGATTTGGTTGATGATGTGGCTCAGGGTGGTAGGGAGTAATAAGGGAATGCTTGTTAGAAGAGAATATCAAGAGGTGTTTGATCTGAGAAGGGAAGGGGTTGGAAGGAAAGTGAGAGTGAAGGGACAGAGATGGGAGAGTCGAGAGCAAGATACAGTTAGCATACTACCTTGGGAGGAATGATATTGATGACTGTGGTATTTGTTCCACACACTGTACTAAGTGCTGCGGTGGATTGGTGCAAATCGGATTGACACGTGGGCTCCCACCCCATTTTACATATGAGATAACTGAGGCCTAGAGAAGTAAAGTGCCTTGCCCAAGGTCACATGGGAGACAAGCAGTGGAGCTGAAATTACAACCCATGACCCTCTGACTCCAGGCCTATACTCTATCCACTACACCAAGCTGCGTCTCACTAAGGCAGTGAGTTGGGAAGTAGCAGGTGACTCCTCAGGTAGGCAGGTAGGGAAAGCGAGGAGGGAAGTCTGTCACTTATTTAGTCTCTTGAAGAGGAGTTGGAACCAAGTTTCCTTCAGGGAACAACACTGGTCTGATCGATATCTGTGGGAACTAGTTTGTCATCCTCTTTCTTCCATAGAAAGTGTTTAGACAGGCTCAGCTGAGCCTCTCTGGGCTTTTTCTATGGTGGAAAAATCCCAAATGATATGCTATGAGTCATTGTAAGATATCAACTCCAAGCACGCAGTCTTCATTTGCCAGCTCAATCCTTCCCATTAAAGATGTTTTATCCACTGAAATGTACCACATCTTATCTGTAAATCTTTTCAGCACGGGTTGGTAGTCCGGCTACCAACACAGCCCTGACAAACACATATGCATAATGAGAAATTGTATGCAATGTTAATCATGTCCTATGGCAGTTTCTTTCCTTGGAAATGGCATATGTTTAAAAGGCTGCATTACGTTAATATGGATTTATCCATTTTCTCATATAGGATCCAGCAGCTAATCGGTGCTTAGGGATATATATTGATATCCCTAAGCACCGATTAGCTGCTGTATATACACTGAATATACAGTATACATAGGCAGTATACACGTACACACACACCCTTTGTGGATGAAAGGTTAGTTTCTGCCCCCTAAGATTGAACATATGGTAATACATTATGGAGTCATGCAAACACAGAAAATCAGAGTGGGTGGACATGGTTTTAATGAGAACATTTACCATGGGAATGAATCTCAAATTCAAAGTTTACTACATCATGAAAAAACCAAGACATGACAGTCTGGGTATTAATCAGGGAGTTGCCCTATTGCTCACGATAGAATGGAGTGAAAAAGTGCCCTACTTAAGGTTCATAGAAATTGCGATATAGTTAAACCTCTGGGGCCCGTGGAGATGGTATTATTTTTACAATTATTATTATTATTGTGAAGTGCTCACTATGTGCCAAACATTGTACTAATCACTGGAGTAAATACACGATAATCAGATTGGACAAAGTACATGTTCCACCTGGGCCTCATAGTCTAAATACGAGGAAGGAGTATTTAATCCCCCTTTTACAGATGAGGGAACTGAGGCACAGGGAAGTGAAGTGACTTGCCCAAGGTCACATGGCAGACAAGTGGCAGAATCAGCATTAGAAGCCAGGTCTTCCGACTCCCAGGGCCTGCTCTTTCCAATAGGCCACACAGCTTTCTTCTAGGGGTAATTAATGGCCCTGGTTGGTCTGAGTTGGGAAATTCTTATTTGGGAAGGAAAAAAAGGCAGCTGAAAGTGAACTTAATTCTCATAAATTTCAGGGCACTTTGCCAAGAAAAGACCACTCCCTTCCCCCACAAAAAATGTTCAGCAAACTTATGGAGTCAAACATTTTCAGAATATCTAAATCTGAATATATTAAGCATCTTGACCAATTAAAGCATTCCTTAGAGGAGTAGCTGTAATTCCTGGATTGGGCCTGGCCAGGCTAACTGAGCCACCCCTATCCACTTTCTTCTGGTTTCTTCCACCAGACATCCACTCAACACAATTGAACGAACACTAGACTTCTCTACTATGGAATTAATTGTGGAATTTTTTAAAAAATTGTGGAATTTTTTTAAAAATTGTATTTGTTAAGTGCTTACTTTGTGCCAGGCACTGTTCTAAGTGCCGGGGTAGATACAAGGGAATCAGGTTGGACACAGTCCATGTCCCACATGGGGCTCACAGTCTTAATCCCCATTTTACAGATGAGGTAACTGAGGGCCAGGGAAGTGAAGTGACTTGCCCAAGGTCATGAAAGTCACTTGGACAAGTGACAGAACCAGAACCCAGGTCTTTCTGACTCCCAAGTCTGTGCTGTATCCACCAGACTAGATATTTATTAAGCACTATTTGCACTGTGCTAAGTACTGGGGAAAATACAACATGCAAACACAGTCCCTATCCCACATGAGGCTCACAGCCTCAGGAGAAGGAAGAAAAAAGTATTTAGTCCCTATTTTATAGATGAAGAAACCAAGGCCCAGAGAAGTTAAGTGTCTTGCCCAAGATTCCAGCGCTTAGAACAGTGCTTTGCACATAGTAAGCACTTAATAAATGCCATTATTATTATTATTATTATTATTATCACAGAGCAGAGAAGTGTCTGTGTTTATGAAGAACCCAAGTCCTCTGACGCCCAGGCCCATGCTTTTTCCACTAGACCACACTGCTTTACGTCAGCATAAAAAGATGAAACACTATGTTAAAACAGAATATTTAAAAATGATAGTAAATATATTTAAAACAGAATATTTAAAAATGATAGTAAATATCTTTATTATGAATTATTATCAATATTATATTTGCTAATTCCGTACAATGTATCAAGCACCGATCTAAGCACTGGGGTAGATACAAAGATACAAGTTAATCAGGTTGAGCAATCAATCAATCAATCATATTTATTGAGCGCTTACTATGTGCAGAGCACTGTACTAAGCGCTTGGGAAGTACAAATTGGCAACACATAGAGACAGTCCCTACCCAACAGTGGGCTCACAGTCTAAAAGGGGGAGACAGAGAACAGAACCAAACATACCAACAAAATAAAATAAATAGGATAGAAATGTACCAGTAAAATAAATAAATAAATAAATAGAGTAATAAATATGTACAACCATATATACATATATACAGGTGCTGTGGGGAAGGGAAGGAGGTAAGATGGGGGGATGGAGAGGGGGACGAGGGGGAGAGGAGGGAAGGGGCTCAGTCTGGGAAGGCCTCCTGGAGGAGGTGAGCTCTCAGCAGGGCCTTGAAGGGAGGAAGAGAGCTAGCTTGGCGGAGGGGCAGAGGGAGGGCATTCCAGGCCCGGGGGATGAGCAGAGTTCCTGACCCACATACAGCTCACAGTCTAAATAGAAAGAACAAGGTATTTTACAATTGAGGAAACTGAGGCTAGAGTACATTAAGCCTGGGAGTCAGAAGGACCTGGCTTCTAATCCCAGCTTCACCACATGTCCGATCTGTGACCTTGGGTAAATCATTTCACTTCTCTCGGCCTCGGTTACCACATCTTTAAAATGGGTCCCAGTGTGGGACAGGGACTATGTCCGACTTGATTAGCTTGCATCTACCCTAGCATTTAGTACAGTGCCTAGCACATAGTAAGTGCTTAAATACCATTAAAAAAATAAGAGCAATTGGCAGAGATGGGATTAGATCCCAGATTCTCTCTCTCACATGTCCATGCTCTTTCCACAAGGCATTCTGGGCAGAGTTCGTCCTAGAAGTAACTTCTTTGCTTACAATGGTTCAATCAATCAATTAAGGGTATTTATTAAGCACTTACTATGTGCAGAGCACTGTTCAACACGCTTGGGAATGTATACTACAACAAAATTAGCGGACACATTCTCTGCCCATCTGCTTATACTCCATTCACACCCATTTCAACTTTTGGATATTATTGCCGTACCTTAGACACACAGATCGATGAGACCGTTTCACAAGACATTAAGTGGTCAGAGAATCCACTTACCTTTGCGTCCTTATGCTCCGGGGGAAAGTCCTGCACATCTGAACGCTAGCCGGAAATGCCCAGGGGAACGAATGGGTCGGATTCGGCCTTTAGTTCTGAGGAGCCGTCGTGGCTTGCGAATGAGCCTCCTGGAGGTTTGCAGGCTCCTGAGGGAGTCAGGTGACTAAATAGACCATCAGTCTGTCTGCCGCTGCCAATTTGTTGAGTCTAAAACAGAGGAGCGACTCATTAGTCACTTTTAAACACTCATAAAAGCTCTTTTGGAGGAGGCTATTCCCATTAAGCTAACTTGGAGGCTTGGCTTGAAACAACTTGGTTTATAGCTCAGTCTTCGTTGTAAATATAGCCTCCTTGTAAATATAGCCTCATAGAGAAGTGGCGTGTCCTAGTGGGTAGAACACGGTGTCTTCCAGTCCTATTCAGTCATCATCCATCTCTTTTGTACTTCAATCAATCAATCATTCAATCAATGGTACTGATTGAACACTTACTGTTTGCTGAACACTGAACTGTCTGGGAAAGTACAATACAACAGAGTTGGTAGACTCAATCCCTGCCCACAAGGTGCTCACAGTCTAGACAAAGAGGCAGAAAATAAAATAAATAACAGCTATGTACATGAGCGATATGTGGCAGAAGGTGGGGTGAATATCAAGTGATTATTAGAGGGTATAGTCTATCCCCAAGTGCATAGTCTATTTTGGGGATGCACCATCCCCAAGTGCATAGGGGAAGAAGAAGGGAAAGGGAGCAGAGGAAATGAGGGCTTCATTGGGGACTGTAAGCTCATTGTGGGCAGGGATTGTGTCTCCCAACTCTGTTCATTCATTTAATCATTCAGTGGTATTTATTGAGCGCTTACTGTGTGCAGAGCACTGTACTAAGAACTTGGGAAGTACAAGTTGGCAACATATAGAGACAGTCGCTACCCAACAGTGGGCTCTGTTATATTGTACTCTCCCAAGCCCTTAGTACAGTGCTCTGCACACAGTAAGCACTTAATATATACGATGGATTGATTGCTTGATTGGAAGTTCTCTTATAGGAATTATGATTTTAATAAGGCTATAAAGACAGGGAGGGTTGTGGTCTGTCAGATAAAAAGGGGAGGAAGGGAATTCCAGGCCAGAGAGAGGACACGAGCAAGGAGCCCGCAGTGAGGTAGACGAGATCAAAGTGCTGTGAGTAGGTTGGCGATAGAATGATAATAATAAAAATGATGGTATTTATGAAGCGCTTACTATGTGCTAAGCACTGCTGTAAACAGTGGGGTAGGTACAAGGTTGTCCCACGTGGAGCTCACCGCCTTAATCCCATTTTACAGATGAGGTAATTGAGGCATAGAGAAGTGAAGTGACTTGCCCAAGGTCATACAACAAAGTGGTGGAGCAGGGATTAGAACTCATGACCTTCTGATTCCCGGGCCTGTGTTCTTTCCACTACACCATGCTGCTTCTCTTTGTTTGGGCTGGGTTGTAGTAGGAGAGCAGCGAGGTAAGGTAGGTGGGGGGCAAGGTGATGGACTGCTTTAAAGTATGGTTTCATCTTTCCTTCTGTGTTTTCACCTATGCCCTCCCACTCTTTATGAGCCCCACGAGGGTGAGGAACTGGGTCTCTGTCTCATACATCAACCTTTTTCCCAGAGCCTAGAGTGATGTTTTGACACAACGGGGGCCGCCTGAATACTACTACTCCAAGTCCAATTGCTAATTTTTATGGTTAAATCAGGAGCAGTAAAATGGCCTTCGATTTATTTATTTATGGTCTGAACCAAACTAGGAGACCATTAGCAATTCTGTCCCGTGTCACTCCATCTTCCATCTGTCAGTGAAAGGTGCTATATTGGTAGAATCAGGAAGCAGTGTTGTCTAGTGGAAAGAGCCTGAGGATGGGAGTCAGAGGACCTGGGTTCTAATCCCAGTTCCACCACTTGTCTGCTGTGCTACCTTGAGCAAGTTGCTTCACTTTTATGTGCTTCAGTTACCTCATCTAGAAAATGGGGATTAATAATACTAATAATAACGATGATGACGGTATTTGTTAAGCACTCACTACATACCAAGCAGTGTTCTAAGCACTGGGGTAGGTACAAGGTAAACAGGTTGTCCCATGTGGGGCTCTCAATCTCAATCTCCATTTTACAGATGAGGCAACAGGCACAGAGAAGTTAAGTGACGTCCTCAAGATCACACAGCAGACAAGTGGCAGAGCCAGAATTAGAACCCACATCCTCTGACTCTCAAACCCGGGCTCTTTCCACTAAGCCACGCTGTTTCTCTGTGTGAGCATCTGACAGATTAAGACTGTGAGCCCTATGTCAGGGATTGTGTCCAACTTGGTTATTTTGAATCTACCCCAATGCTTAGTGCAGTGCCTGGAACATAAGTGCTTTAAAAATACAATTTGCAACAAACAAAACACTGTGTTTTAGTTGTCCTCCTTGATACCCATTCCTCTGTTGAGAGCCCACTGTGGAACAACCTGATCTCCTAGTAACCTCCCCAGCACTTAGAACAGTGCTTTGTGTTTTGTGCTTTGTAAGCACTTAATGCCATTATTATTATTATTATGAGAGATGAATTATCCAACATCTATAATTCACCTCTGTCCACCTCTAACTGTCCCTCCATTGATCTAGCCTGGACCACATATCCATGGATCCATCCAGACCCCTCAAAATCTCCTGCTGTTTCCAGCTGCACAGAGTCTCATGTGAAAACTTCTATGTGTGCAGCTCCTGCTGAACAAATAATAAGGCTTTTTTGTGGTTTATTTTAAGCCATCAATCTCACCCAGGTGGTGCGTTAACAATTCTATGTTCACAATATCTACAACCTTCCTAGCTTTGTAAATTTGAATTACGATGATGATGATGATGATAATAATAATAATATTTGTTAAACACTGGTACATAGTAAGCACTTAACTCCCATAAAAAAGAAACAAAAAACAGCCCTGTGAGATTGGGACATACAAACTCATAGTTTGGGGATTTGTTGGGGTTTTTATGTGGTATTTGTTAAGCGCTTATTGTGTGCCAGGCACTGAACTAAGCACTGGAGTAAATACAATCTAATCAGGTTGGACACAGTCAATTTCCCACTTGGGGCTCACAGTCTTAATCTCCATTTTACAGACGAGGGAACTGAGGCACAGAGGAATTAAGTGACTTCCCCAGGGTCACACAACATGCAAGTAGCAGAGCTGGGAATAGAATCCAGGTCCTCTGACTCCCAGTCTGTACTCTTTTCACTAGGCCACGCTGTTTAATAATGAATAATTATGGAATTTTTTTAATGTTTACTATGTGCCAGGCACTGTACTAAGCACTGGAGGCACTGTACTAGCACTACTTCTATTCCCTTTCAGCCTTGAACTTTCCAGAAGAAAAGACTCTCATCAATCAATCATATTTATTGAAGGCTTACTAGATGCAGTCCTGTACTAAGTGCTTGGGAGAATACAACAGAATTAGCAGACGAGTTCCCTGTCCACAACAAGCCTACAGTCTATTTGGAAGCTTCTCCACCTCTCATTCACCCTGACTGCCCTCTCTGTACCTTCTCTAGTTCTGTAATGTCCTTCCTGAATTGCAGTAACTAGAATATGATACAAAATGTAATATTTTTACTGAATCTTCCTGTTGCCACTAATAAGCACCCTGAACCATTCATTCATTCAGTAGTATTTACTGAGCACTTACTGTGTGCAGAGCACTGTACTAAACGCTTGGGAAGTACAAGTCGGCAACATATAGAGACGGTCCCTACCCAACAACAGGCTCACAGTCTAGAAGGGGGAGACAGACAACAATCACTTTTCCCTTCACTGACAGTTGCCAAGATAATTACAGTACTGTACACGTAAACACGCAAACAGAAGTGGCTTCCTTCCCAATCAGCCTCTGACTCTTATTCAGCAACACTACTGGGAAAGCAATTTCATTCATTCATTCAATCATATTTATTGAGCGCTTACTGTGTGCAGAGCACTGTACTAAGCGCTTGGGAAGTATAAAGTACAACATATAGAGACGGTCCCTACCAAACAACGGGCTTACGATCTAGAATGGGGAGACAAACAATAAAACAGAACAGGTAGACAGGTTTCACAAATCTGTATCTTTGGGAATACCTTCAGTTGAAGGTGGAAGCACTCGATGAATATAATTCAAACCCTCTGATATTCATCACTGAAATAGAGAATGAGGAAAACTATGCTCTCAGTTCAACACTGCCTCCTCAGGGAACTTTTCCAGCACCCTTCAACCATTTCCAGCACAATCAGCTCCCTGGAAATTACTGGAAAACTGTGTGGACATATTTATGTTGAATGTTTGCATCTATCATGCCTTACCATTAGAATGCCATCACCTTAATTCTTCCCCCATAAGCCCTCTTTCATTCATTCATTCATTCAATCGTATTTACTAAGTGCTTATTGTGTGCAGAGCACTGTACTAAGCGCTTGGGAAGTACAAGTTGGCAACATACAGAGACGGTCCCTACCCAACAGTGGGCTCACAGTCTAGAAGGGGGAGACAGACAACAAAACAAAACATATTAACAAAATAAAATAAATAGAATAAATACGTACAAGTAAAATACAGTAATGAATATGTAAAAACATATATACAGGTGCTGTGGGGAGGGGAAGGAGGCAAGGCAGGGGGTTGGGGAGGAGGGGGAGAGGAAGGAGGGGGCTCAGTCTGGGAAGGCCTCCTGGAGGAGGTGAGCTCTCAGTAGGGCTTTGAAGGGAGGAAGAGAGCTAGCTTGGCGGATGTGGGGAGGGAGGGCATTCCAGGCCAGGGGGATGACATGGGCCGGGGGTCGATGGCGGGACAGGCGAGAACGAGGTGCGGTGAGGAGATTAGCGGCAGAGGAGCGGAGGGTGCAGGCTGGGCTGGAGAAGGAGAGAAGGGAGGTGAGGTAGGAGGGGGCGAGGTGATGGACAGCCTTGAAGCCCAGGGTGAGGAGTTTCTGCCTAATGCGCAGGTTGATTGGTAGTCACTGGAGATTTTTGAGGAGGGGAGGAACATGCCCAGAGCATTTCTGGACAAAGGCAACTGGGGCAGTGGCGTGAAGTATGGATTGAAGTGGGGAGAGACAAGAGGGTGGGAGATCAGAGAGGAGGCTGATACAGTAGTCCAGATGGGATAGGATGAGAGCTTGAACGAGCAGGGTAGTGGTTTGGATGGAGAGGAAAGGGCGGATCTTGGCAATGTTGTGGAGGTGAAACCGGTAGGTTTTGGTGATGGCTTGGATGTGAGGGGTGAATGAGAGAGCGGAGTCGAGGATGACACCAAGGTTGCGGGCTTGTGAGACGGGAAGGATGGTAGTGCCGTCAACAGTGATGGGAAAGTCAGGGAGAGGGCAGGGTTTGGGAGGGAAGACAAGGAGTTCAGTCTTGGACATGTTGAGTTTTAGGTGGCGGGCAGACATCCAGATGGAGATGTCCTGAAGGCAGGAGGAGATGCGAGCCTGGAGGGAGGGGGAGAGAGCAGGGGCAGAGATGTAGATCCGGGTGTCATCAGCAGAGAGATGATAGTTGAAGCCGTGGGAGCGAATGAGGTCACCAAGGGAGTGCGTGTAGATCGAGAACAGAAGGGGACCAAGCACTGAACCTTGGGGAACCCCCACAGTAAGGAGGTACAGTGCTCTGAACACAGTAAGTGCTCAAAAAATGCAACTGAATGAATAATAATAATGATAAAAACAGTATTTCCTACGGGCTTACTATGTGCCAGACACTGTACTAAATGCTGGAGAGGATACAAGCAAAATGGACTGGACACAGTCCCTAACCCACATGGGGCTCACGGTCTTAATCTCCATTTTACAGATATGGTAACTGTGGCACAGAGAAGTTAAGTGACTTGCCCAAAGTCACACAGAATAAATGGAACCAGAAATGATCCATACTGCCAGCTCCACCAGAGGCTACAAATCAGGGACCCTATGGGAGAAATAGGGAGATTCTGAAGGGTGGGTTCGTGTGTTACTTTGCTGCCCTAGAGGCATGAGAAGCCTTCAGCAGGAGCCAGACTCCTGCACGCTTGTATTGGCGTTTGGAGGGAAGCAGGGGAGAGGCAGCAGAGGAAGGGCAGGGCTGCAACTTGAGGGTCATGATTATAGGCCCTGCCGGCAGCTGGGGGAATGCTCCATTCATATCTCACCTCTACTGGCACCAGATTTAAACATTCATCCATTCAATCACATTTAATGAATGCTTACTGACTGCAGAGTATTGTACTAAGCACTTGGGAGAGTTCAATACAACAATAAAAAGACACATTCCCTCCCACAACAAACTTACAGTCTAGAGGACTGTATTTGTAATAATAATACTACTAATAATAGTATTTGTTAAGCGCTTACTATGTGCAAAGCACTGTTCTAAGCACTAGTCTTCTCAGATAGTAGGTTTTCATACCTGACTTTATGCCCTGCAGTGGTAATTTCCTAAACTATACCTTAATAACCTGGAAAGGTAATACCTCTCCAAAGTATTTAACTTTTATCCAGGCATCGACTTACAATCAAGCAGGTAAAGGAGCTCTGCAGCTAGTGGCTCACCATAAGCTACTGACCAAGTAGTGTAGACCTTGGAAGAATTTGGCTTACTCTTTAAAGTATTTTCATTCAGTTGTATTTATTGGATGCTTACTGTGCTCAGAGCACTGTAGTAAGCACTCGGGAGAGTACAATACAGCAATCAACAGACACATTCCCTGTCCACAACGAGCTTAAAGTCTAGAGAGGTACAGTCTCATGTGCCTGTGCCCATGCAGGTGTCTTAATGGGATATAGCACAAAATTTTTTGGTTTGTATGCACACTGCATGTGTTCATCACAAACACCACTTCGGCATTTTATGTTTATCTGGAAAACTGACGCCCAACATCGGAGCTATGAATTATCCATTTACGTATAATTTAAACCGGTTTTATAGAGCAATATTTATATCCGCACTCATTCATTATGTCAGTGCCGAAGATGCCGTACATAGCATTTTCCAATTTCTCACATCCCTCCAGCTCTTCAGATTAAAAACTCTCTTCTACAGCTCTAATTAAGCAGTTTCAAAACTAAATTTCATTTCTCATTTTACACAAGTTTCTCTTTGGATGCCCTCTGCCTGCATCTCATATGAATCAGCTGACAGTGTGTATTGAGAGTGATTATGGGCAGAATCCAGTGTAGTCATTGTGAGCAGTCAACAAAAGAAGAGGGCAGAGTTTTGATAAGCAGCCGCAACTGCCTATTTTATTTGCTCCTTGTTCCTCTCCAGATTTCCCTGCTGACTAACCACATTTCATAAACTTCCCTTGGATATGTAACCCTTCTCACCTGGCATTACTCATTTAATAATAATAATAATAATAATAATAATAATAATGGTATTTGTTAAGCACTTGCTATGTGCCAAGCACTGTTTTAAGCTCTGGGGAAGATACAAGGTAATCAGGTTGTCCCACGTAGGGCTCACAGTCTTAATCTCCATTTTACAGATGAAGGAACAGAGAAATGACGTGACTTTCCCAAGGTCACGCAGCAGACAAGTGGTGGAGCTGGGATTAGAACCCATGTTCTCCGATTCCCAAGCCCATGCTCTTGCCACTAGGCCATGCTGAGATTCCACTGCTATCCAAACTCTGAACCAATTGTTGGCTGCCACTTTCTGATAAAGCTTCTTTTATGGCGTTCATTAAGTTCTATATGCCAGGCACTGTACTAAGCGCTGGTGTAGATATAAGCCTAATCAGTTTGGACACAGTCCCTGTCCCTCGTGGGGTTCACAGACAACCCCCTTTGTACAAATGAGGGAACTGAAACCCAGAGAAGTGAAGTAACTTGCTCAAGGTCACACAGCAAACAAGAGGTGGAGCCAGGATTAGAACCCAGGTCCTTCTGACTCCCAGGCCTGATCTAACCATTAGGCAACGCTGCTTTTCTGTAACTAAAAGAAAAGCATCAGAAGATAATCATGAACTGAGATTCATGTATATATCAGCTAATGGTGATGATAAAGTGATTAGCTAAAAAGTATGTGTACCACAGTTCCATTCTACACCTTGAGCAAATAGAGATCATCCTTTGCCATTCTGATATGGGTGCTTCCTGCCAGGCCTGACGCTATTTTCCAATCTGTCTTTTAAATTGGAAATGCAGCACGGCAAGGAGATAGAGCATAGGCCTGGGAATAAGAAGATTCCAATCCCTGCTCCACCACTTGTCTGTTGTATGACCTTGGGCAAGTCGCTTAACTTCTCTGTGCCTCAGCTCCCTCACTTGTAAAATGGGGATTAAGACTGTGAGCCCTACGTGGGGCAGGGACTGTGTCCAGCCCAATTATCTTGTATCTACCCCAGCTCTTAGAGTGGTGCCTATCACATAGTAAGAGCTTAACTAATACCATAATTATTATTATTAGTCCTTGAATCTTTCTGCAGCCTCTTCTCCCAGAGAGGAACTGCTGCTGCTTGCTAGGCTAGGCTGTCTACAGGCAATAGCTTCCACCACAAGCTGTTGTCTGATACTGGCTGATCACTTGATCAGATTTTATACTGTGAGCCCACTGTTGGGTAGGGACTGTATATGTTGCCAATTTGTACTTCCCAAGCGCTTAGTACAGTGCTCTGCACATAGTAAGCGCTCAATAAATACGATTGATGATGATGATGGCTGATGAAACTGTAATGTGATGAGCTTTGTCTCAGCCTGGTGAGCTTGCCACATTTCCAGGACTACAATTCGGCCATCACTGTCTTCTTGATGTCAATGATAGCCAGCAGGGGAATCTGTCTAATTAGTTGAATGTGCCATATCCGCAGTCTTAAAGACCGTGACCGTGGTATAATAATAATTATGGCATTTATTAAGTGCTTCCTATGTGCAAAGCACTGTTCTAAGAGCTGGGGAGGTTACAAGGTGATCAGGTTGTCCCACGGGGGGCTCACAATCAATTATCATTTTACAGATGAGGTCACTGAGGCACAGAGAAGTTGTGACTTGCCCAAAGTCACACAGCTGACAATTGGCAGAGCTGGGATTTGAACCCATGACCACTGACTCCAAAGCCCATGCTCTTTCCACTAAGCCAAGCTGCTTCTCTGCAAGGAGCCCTTGAGCACACTGTGGGCAGGGAATATGTCTATCAATTCTGTTGTATTGTACTCTTGCTAGTGTTTGGTACAGTGTTCTGCACAGAGTAAAATCTCAATAAATATGATTGATTATAGACCCACTCAAAGATGCCCTAATAGACAAAGAAGACAGATAATGAGTTCAATGTGCAACTTAGGGCAATCAATCAATTGGCCAATCCATGGTATTTATTGAGCACTCTTTGTGGGCAGATCACTGTGCTACTATTACTAATACTAATTATGGTATTTGTTAAGTGCTTACTATGTGCCAAGCACTGTTCTAAGAGCTGGGGTAGATACAAGGTAATCAGGTTGTCCCAGGTGGGGCTCACAGTCTTCATCCCTATTTTACAGATTAGGTAACTGATGCAGAGAAGTGAAGTGACTTGCCCAAAATCACAAAGCTGATTAGTGGCAGAGCTGGGATTAGAACCCACGACCTCTGACTCCCAAGTCCAGGCTCTTTCCACTAAGTACCTGGGAGGATACAGTATAATAGATGATTTTGTCCGAGGATTTTTCATTGTGAATTTACATCTATAGTGGACTGAACTCCCACTGTGCTTGATTTAGTTCCTGATGGCAAGTTTGACATTTAGGGAGGATCATTAATCACTTTAGACCTCAGGGGAATGGTAAGAAATTGTTTACTGCCCAATATTAAATGGTCCCCAATACAACAGCTCACAACAACACCCCTCTCTTCCCACCACAGGATGCTCAATTCATTGACCAGACTGAGCCCACTCCTTCCTCTCCCCTTCCTCCCCCTCCCCATCCCCCCACCTTACCTCCTTCCCCTCCCCACAGCACCTGTAAATATGTATATATGTTTGTACATATTTATTTTATTTTGTTAATATGTTTTGTTTTGTTGTCTGTCTCCCCCTCCTAGACTGTGAGCCCGCTGTTGGGTAGGGACCGTCTCTATATGTTGCCAACTTGTACTTCCCAAGCGCTTAGTACAGTGCTCTGCACACAGTAAGCGCTCAATAAATATGATTGAATGAATGAATGAATTGACCAGGTTTAGATTGTGAGCTCCCCACCACAACAGGGCCACACCCAATCTCCACCTGCGTATTCTTCCCCAGTGCTTAGTACAGTGCTCTGCTCAGTGTAAGTGCTTAATACTTTTACTGCTACCACTGAGAATAAATCAATCAGTGGGATTTATTCAGTGCTTACGATGTGCAGAGCACTCTGAGTACTTGGGAAAGTACAGTATAATAGGGTGGAACCTGAAAGGCTGAATGAATCTGAGGAAAGAGTTCATCCTTAATCCCAAGAAACGTTGACAGTCAGAATTCAATCTGAAGCTAACCTACTATTGCAATTAAATACTGCATTAATATCACAAGATACAGAGATACCTTTCACAGGGAACTCTGTATTATGACAGAGACTTGTAATCTCAAATCCAAGCTCATGGATACCAGTCAATCAGTTATTCAATCAGTAGAGTGGCAGTGTGGCCTAGTGGTTAGAGTCTGGGCCTGGGGGTCAGAGGACCTGGGCTCATTTGTCTGCTGTGTGACCTTGGGTAAGTCACTTCACTTCTCTGTGCCTCAGTTACCTCATCTATAAATTTGGGATGAAGACTGTGAGCCCTATGTGAGCACCACCAGATTATTTTGTATCTATTCCAGAGTTTAGAACAGTGCCTGGCACAGAGTAAGCATGTGAGAAATACCACCGTTGTTATTATCATTCAGTTCAGTTCCCAGTTTTACCCATCTATAAGTACATGCTTTCAAAGCAGGATGAAAGGTTATTCAACAGTTGCCCATATTTTTTTCAATCGGATCCCTCAGCAATTACTATTAGCTAAACCTAATAATCTCTTAAAATACAGAAGCATAATCATGTCAGAAACTGTCCCCCAAAATTATGCAGCAAATGGACTCATGAATTCATAATGCAAATATTATTCATTCCTTTTCTTCACCGGCTGGAACATTTTGCAGGAAGTCACAATGCAAAGTGTTATCAGTCTTTATCTAATATCATTTCCATGGATTTCAACACTAGCCAGAGAGACGCTAGGATTTACAGTATCTATAAACTACTTCTAGATATAAGCATGATGTATTTAGATGTGCTTTCTTTAGCTACTCACATAAATCACATCCCCACAGAACAATCTCTGAACTAAATTTCTGCTGGTTTAAACTATTTCAGACTCTGATGGGCTCCACAGACAGCCGTATCCTGAGAGAGATAGATGCCAAAGACCAAGAAAACATTTAACTGTCTCTACCTTAAATCTTGTCAATTGCAGCACCTGGTTACCAGCCCACTTTATATCTGAGCTCTTGACTAGACCTTCCGAGTGAGTTACAGATGCTCACTGTAATTACTTTTAAAATAATATATCCACAAAAGTACTCGTACAATGATTTACAGTGATAACTTTTTGATTTGTGTCAAAATGAGCCCAGTGAAAGCACTTCAAGAGCTATTTGCAATAATCAAAGGCCTTATATTATTTTGGAGGAAGGAAAGGCACAAATTATGCTGGAAAATACAAGAATTCTGTAGGGTTTTTGAATAAATTCAGGGATTCAAATCCTCTAAACCTGCTTTATATGAAAGAATAGGGAACCTAACCCAAAACACTTACATTTCTAGCCTCTTGAAGGACAGGGTCAGTGTCTGGATTGTTTATCTTTTACTGATCCCAGCACTTAGCATAGTGTTTGGCAAGTAGTAAAAAAATAATAATAATAGTAATGACAGTAATAACGACGACAATAATAATGCAGCAGAATGAGCCCAAATCTCCCTGTGCTGTAAAGTTCCTCCCAGAAAATCAATCCCTGTGGGAAGACGCCTTCAGACATGGACTTTGTCCAACTTGGTTATCTTCCATCTACCCCAGCGCTTAGTACAATGCTTGGCACATTAACCAATAACACAATTATTATTATCTTCATTAATAATAATAATAATAACATTGACTTTTTCAGACGACTAAGAAGATGTCTAGACATTTTCTGTCTATTTTATTCGCACTGTTTCCCTCAAATTCACCAGACCAAAGCCCTTCCCATCTTCAAAGTCCTCCTGAGAGCTTACCCTGCCCAGGGAGCATTCTCCCCATTGATACCCAATACCTCAAGACATGCCATCCCAGCAGTCCCAAAAATAAATATATATAATATATATTAAACATAGGTATGGATATGTATAATAACAATAATAATGGTATTTAAGTGCTTACTATGTGCAAAGCACTGTTCTAAGCATTGGGGTTGATATAAGGTAATCAGGTTGTCCCACATGGGACTCACAGTCTTAATCCCCATTTTACAGATAAGGTAACTGAGGCACAGAAGTTAAGTGACTTGCCCTAAGTCACACAGCTGAAAAGTGGCAGAGCAGGGATTAGAACCCACAACCTCTGACTCCCAAGCCCGGGCTCTTTCTACTAAGCCACGCTGCTTCTCTCTATATATTTATGCATATATATGCATATATTTAAATATTTATACATGTACCTACAAAATCAATCATATTTATTGAGTGCTTACTGTGTGCGCAGCACTGTACTAAGCACTTGGGAAGTACAAGTTGGCAACATATAGAGACGCTCCCTACCCAATAGTGGGCTCACAGTCTAGAAGGGAGAGACAGAGAACAAAACCAAACATATTAACAAAATAAAATAAATAGAATAGATATGTACAAGTAAAATAAATAGAGTAATAAATCTGTACAAACATATATACATATATACAGGTGCTGTGGGGAAGGGAAGGAGGTAAGGCGGGGGAGATGGAGGGGGGGATGGGGGATGTAGATGTCGATGTATATCAGTCCCATCAGCCACTGGTCCAAGATCCAAACTACTAGTTGACACTGTGGACCACCCCCTTTTCCTGGAAAAGTTATCCAACCTTGGCTTCACTGACACTGTCCTCTCTTGGTTCTCCTCCTATCTCTCTGGCATCTCATTGTCATACACAGTCCCTTCCTCTGATTCCCACCTTCTAAATAAGCAGGTCCCTCAAGGCTCAGTTTGGAGTCCCCTTCTATTCTCCATCTACACCCACTCCATTGGATAACTCATTCACTCTCATGGCTTCAACTACCATGGAGAGAGAAGCAGCGTGGCTTAGTGGAAAGAGCCAGGGTTTGGGAGTCAGAAGTCACGGGTTTGAATCTTGGCTCTACCACTTATCGTTAACTTCTCTGAGCCTCAGTTCCCTCATCTGTAAAATGGGGATAAAGACTGTGAGCCCCATGTGGGACAACATGATCACCTTGTATCCCCCCCAGAGTTTAGAATAGTGCTTTGCACATAGTAAGTGCTTAACAAATGCCATCATCATTATTATTATTACTACCTCTATGCAGATGATTCCCAAATCTACATCACCAGCCCTGAACTCCCTCCTTCTCTGCAGCTTCTTATTTCCTCCTGGTTTCAGGATATCCCAACTTGGATGTCCCACTGACACCTCAAACTTCACATATCCCAAACAGAACTTATCTTCCCACCCAAATCCTGTCCTCCCAGTGACTTCCCCATTGTCGTAGTCAGCACCACCATTCTTCCTGTCTCACAAGCCCAAAACCTTGGCATTATCCTCAACTCATCCCTCTCATTAACCACGTGTTCAATCTGTCACTAAATCTCCTAAATTCAGCCTTCACAACATCATTAAAATCTGCCCTTTCCTCTCCATCTAAACTGTTACCATATTAATCCAAGCTTTTATCCTATCCCAACTGGATTACTGCATCATCCTCCATGCTGATCTCCCTTCTTCCTATCTATTTTCACTCCAGTCCATATGTCACTATTGCCAGGATCATTTTTCTACAGAAACATTCATTCAGTCCATGTTTCCCCACTCCTCAAGAACATCCAGTGGTTGCCTATCCACCTCCACATGAAACAGAAACTCCTTACCATTGGCTTTGAAGCACTCAATCACCTTGCCTCCTCCTACCTTACCTCCCTGATTTCCTACTCCCACATACTTGATTCCTCGAATGCCAACCTACTGATTGTATCTTAATCTTATCTATCTCACTGCCTGAGCCTTCACCCACCCATCTTCTGGCCTGAAACTCTCTCCCTCTCCATATCCCAAAGACCCTCTCCTCACCTCTCCCCACCTTCAAGGCCTTATTAAAAGCACATCTCCTCCCTGGTTAAGTCCTCATTTCCTCTTCTCCCACTCCATTCTGCATTGCCCTTGCACATAGATTAGATTTGCACCCTTTATTCACCCCTCAAGACTGTAAGGTGGCTGTGGGTAGGGAATGTATCTGCTATATTGTACTCTCCCAAGTGCTTAATACAATGTTCTACACACAATAAGCACTCAATAAATGATTGACTTACTGACCCCTCCAGGCATGTATGTAAAGCAGTTATGTACATATCCTTAACTGATTTATTTATATTAATATCTCTCTCTCCTCTAGACTATGGGCTTGTTGTGAGCAGGAAGTGTGGCTACTAATTCTGTTGTACTGTACTCTCCCAAGCCCCCTGAGGTGGGGGGCAGAGGGTAAAGGAAACACAATACAATCAATCACTGGTATTTACTGAGCACTTACTGTGTGCAGAGCATTACATTATAGATAGAGCACAGGCCTAGGAGTCAGAAGGTCATTGGCTCTACTTCCTGCTCTGCCATTTATTGGATGTGACACCTGGGGAAAATCACTTCCCTTCTCTGGGCATCAGTTTCCTCATCTGTAGAGTGGGGATTAAGATTGTGAGCCCCACGTGGGACAGGGACTATGTCCAACCCAAATTGCGTATATCCACCCCAGTGCTCAGTACAGTGCCTGGCACATACTCAGCGCTTAACAGATACCACAATTATTATTAATATTATTAAGCATTTGAGAGAGTACAGTATAATGGAGTTGGATATCTACCCCTAAGAAACAAGAGCAGGGCCTGCTATCAAGGGGTTACTTCCTCAGTCAATGCCCCAATTTACCCCCCCCCCCCCCAAAAAAAAAAGCACCCATAAAAAGCAGTACATTCAAGCAGCACATTCCTGGGAAGAAGGCTTGAAGGCACATCCCAGCTTTCAAAGCAAGTGGCTTCAATTCTTTCAACTGCTTCTTTAAACATCAGAATGATTTTACACTACAAAGAAAAAAAAAACTTATCTCTTCCCTTTCTTCCCTGCCCTTTATCTGGCACTTCAGTAGAGCAATAATTGCTTTTTTAAAAAAAAATCCTATTTGATGAATCTTGCTGGGACAGTTTGAGAGGAGAAAATGTAAAACTTTCTCTCAGGCTGTGGCAATCCTAGGTCGGGAATAGATAAGCAATTTGCAATGGTCTCTCCTCCCAGTCTTGTACAAGTTCTATATAACCATTCCCAACTTTTTATGTACTTCAATTACACATCTTCAACCTAGCCCCGTAGTTAGAAAAAGGAAGAAGGATAACATTCCAATTCAAATTCTCCAGGACTCTCAAATGGAATAGCCACATCTTGGGATCATGGATGCTTTGGAATCCCTGTTGGGCTCTTCTCCCACCTGGAGCTCCTTGACTGAGCAGAAGGAAAATCTGTTTCAAGTCATGCCATCGGGAGTTTTGAAGGAGAAAGAAACCTGCTTGGCAGTTGGACTATTGCATCAGCTACTCTGTCTCCAGTCACTCCCTTCTCCAGTCTAAGCCTCACTCTGCTGCCCAGGTTATTTTTCTAAAGTATTGTTCTGTTCATATCTCCCCACTTCTGGAAAAACCTCTGGTGATTTACCATTCTGCCCTACCTCAAACAGAATTTTCTGACCCTGGACTTTGTCACATCATCAGCTCTCAATCCAACACAATCAACAGTATTGGGTGCTTACTCTGCACTATATTAAGCACTTGGGAGAGTAATAATAATAATGATGGCATTTTGTTAAGTGCTATGTGCAAAGCACTGTTCTAAGCACTGGGGGGATACAAGGTAATCAGGTTGTCCTACGTGGGGCTCACAGTCTTCATCCCCATTTTACAGATGAGGTCACTGAGGCACAGAGAAGTTAATTGATTTGCCCAAAGTCACACAGCAGACAAATGGCGGAGTGGGGATTAGAACCCATGACCTCTGACTCCCAAGCCCGGGCTCTTTACACTGAGTCATGCTGCTTCTCTATACAATACAGCAGGAAAGGTAGACACAATTTCTATCCACATGAAGCTTTTCATATTAGATGGGGAGACTGACTTTAAAAAAATTACAGATGGATATGTATGTAAGCATTGTAGGGGTAGAGTAGGAAATCAAAGTGCTTATGGGGTACAGACCCAAGTGCATAGGTGATGCAGAAGAGAGGTCAAAGAGGGGAAATGAGGGATTAGTCAGGGAATGCTTTTATATGGCATTTTTAAGTGCTTACTATTCATTCATTCATTCAATTGTATTTATTGAGCGCTTACTGTGTGCAGAGCACTGTACTAAGTGCTTGGTAAGTACAAGTTGGCAGCGTATAGAGACAGCCCCTACCCAATAATGGGCTCACAGTCTAGAAGGGAGAATGTGTGTCAAACACAGTTATTGGCACTGAAGTAGGTACAAGCTTGAACGAGTCGTCCACACATGCTTCCTCGAATTCCTCAACACCAACTCTCTCCTTGACCCCCTCCAATCTGGCTTCTGTCCCCTATATTCCATGGAAACTGCCCTTTCAAAGGTCACCAATGACCTCCTTCTTGCCAAAGCCAACGGTTCATACTCTGTCCTAATCCTCCTCGACCTCTCAGCTGCCTCTGACACTGTGGACCACCCCCTTCTCCTCAACACACTATCCAACCTTGACTTCACAGACTCTGTCCTCTCCTGGTTCTCCTCTTATCTCTCTGGTCATTCATTCTCAGTCTCTCTTGCAGGCTCCTCCTCCCCCTCCCATCCACTTACTGTAGGGGTTCCTCAAGGTTCAGTTCTTGGTCCCCTCTGTTCTCAATCTACACTCACTCCCTTGGTGACCTCATTCGCTCCCATGGCTTCAACTATCATCTCTACACTGATGACACCCAGATCTACATCTCTGCCCATGCTCTCTCCCCCTCTCTCCAGGCTTGCATCTCCTCCTGCCTTCAGGACATCTCCATCTGGATGTCTGCCTGCCACCTAAAACTCAACATGTCCAAGACTGAATTCCTTGTCTTCCCTCCCACACCCTGCCCTCTCCCTGACTTTCCCATCACTGTTGACAGCACTACCATCCTTTCCGTCTCACAACCCCGCAACCTTGGTGTCATCCTCGACTCCCCTCTCTCATTCACCCCTCACATCCAATCCGTCACCAAAACCTGCCAGTCTCACCTCTGCAACATGGCCAAGATCCACCCTTTCCTCTCCATCCAAACCGCTACCCTGCTCATTCAATCTGTCATCCTATCCTGACTGGATTACTGCATCAGCCTCTTCTCCGATCTCCCATCCTCCTGTCTCGCCCCACTTCAATCCATACTTCACGCCACTGCCTGGATCGTCTTTGTGCAGAAACGCTCTGGGCATGTTACTCCCCTCCTCAAAAATCTCCAGTGGCTACCAATCAACCTACGCATCAGGTAGAAACTCCTCACCCTGGGCTTCAAAGCTCTCCATCACCTCGCTCCCTCCTACCTCACCTCCCTTCTCCAGCCCAGCCTGCACCCTCCGCTCCTCTGCTGCTAATCTCCTCACTGTGCCTCGTTCTCGCCTGTCCCGCCATCGACCCCTGGCCCACGTCATCCCCCTGGCCTGGAATGCCCTCCCTCTGCACATCCGCCAAGCTAGCTCTCTTCCTCCCTTCAAGGCCCTACTGAAAGTTCACGTCCTCCAGGAGGCCTTCCCAGACTGAGCCCCCTCCTTCCTCTCCCCCTCCTCCCCCTCTGCATCCTCCCCCGCCTTACCTCCTTCCCTTCCCCACAGCACTTGTATATATGAATATATGTTTGTATATATTTATTACTCTATTTTACTTGTACATATTTATTCTACTTATTTTGTTAATATGTTTTGTTTTGTTCTCTGTCTCCCCCTGAGCCCACTTTTGGGTAGGGACCATCTCTATATGTTGCCAACTTGTACTTCCCAAGTGCTTAGTACAGTGCTCTGCACACAGTAAGTGCTCAATAAATATGATTGAATGAATGAATGAAAGTTCATTAGATCAGACACAGCCCCTCTTCCGCATGGGGCTCACAGTCTAAATAGCAGGGAGAACAGGTATTTAATCCCCATTTTACTTTGAGGAAACTGAGGCACAGAGAAGTTAAGTGACTTGCCCAAGGTCACACAGCAAGCAAATGGCATAGTCAGGATTAGAATCCAGGTCCTCTGACTCCCAAACTCATGCTCTTTCCACTAAGCCACCCTGTTTCTTGGAGGAGATGTGATTTTAGGATGGTCTTGAAGATGGGGAGAGTGGCGACCTGTCGGATATAAATGGGAAGGAGTTCCAGGCCAGGGTAGGATGTGGGCAAGGGGTCACTGGTAAGAGAGACAAGACTGAAGTACAATGAGCAGGTTGGCATTAGAGGAATGAAGTGTATGGGCAGGGTTGAAAGTAGGAGATGGGCAATACAAGGTAGTTGGGGGAAATCTGAGTATGTGCCTTAAAGCTGATGATAAGGACTTTTTGTTTGATGTGGAGATGGATGGGCAACCCTTTTTGAGGAGAAGAGAGATGTGCACTGAGTGATTTTTTAGAAAAAGGATCTGGGCAGCAGTGTGAACTATGGACTGGATATGGGAGAGACAGAGTCAGGGATGTCAGCAAAGAGGCTGATGCAGTCAAAATGGGATAATAATTATAATAATCATTATGCTATTTGTTCACTTGTTCATTTCATCGCATTTACTAAGCGCTTACTATGTGCAGAGTACTGTACTAAGTGTTTGGGATAGTACAATACAACAATAAAAAAACCCATTCCCTGCCCACAATGAGCTTACAGTCTAGAGGTGGGAAGACGGACATAAAAAAAATTACAGGAATGTACATAAGAGCTGGGGGGCTGGGTGGGGGGAAGAACAGAGGGAGCAAGTCAAGGCAACACAAAAGGGAGTGGAAGAGGAAAGGGGGAGGAAAGAAGGGAAGGCCACCTGGAGGAGATGTGCCTTCGATAGGGCTTTGAAGAAGGGGAGGATAATTGTCTTTAGGATTTGAGGAGAGAGAGAGAGTTCTAGGCCAGAGGCAGAATGGAGAGAAAGGGTTGATGGAGATATAGGAGGGGTTGATGCCAATATAGGTGGGGTTGAGGCACAGTGAGAAGATTAGCATTAGACGAGCCTGTTTACTTGTTTTGATGTCTGTCTCCCCCCTTCTAGACCGTGAGCCTGTTGTGGGCAGGGATTGTCTCTGTTGCTGAATTGTACTCTCCAAGTGCTTAGTACGGTGCTCGGCACAGTAAGCACTCAATAAATATGATGGAATGAGTGAATGAATGAATGAAGGAGCAGTTGTAGTAGAAGAGTAGTGAGGTGAGTAGGAGGGAGCAAGGGGAATGAGTGCTTTAAAGCCAATGGTGAGGAGGTTTTGTTTGCTGCAGAGGTGGGTGGGCAACCACTGGAGTTTTTTGAGGATTGGGGTGACATGCCTTGAACATTTTCATAGAAAAGTGATCCATGCAGCAGAGTGAAGTACAGACTGGAGTGGGGAGAGACAAGAGGCTGGGAGGTCAGCAAGGAGGCCGATGAAGTAATCCAGACAGGATAGGATGAGTGACTGTACTAATGTTGTAACATTTTAGAGACAATTTGGACAATTTGGAAAGGGCAGATTTTAGCAATGTTGTGAAGGTGGGACTGACAGGATTTAGTGATGGATTGAATATACCAAACACTGAACATAGCATGGAAGTAGATACAAGATAGTCAGGTCAGAGACAGTTCCCGTCCCACATATGGCTCACATTCTAAGACATGCGGCTCACATTGTAAGGATATATTAATAATAATAATGGCATTTGTTAAGCGCTTACCATATGCCAAGTACTGTTCTAAGTGCTGGGGTAGATACAAGGTAATCACGTGGTCCCATGTGGGGCTCACACTCTTAATCCCCATTTTACAGATGAGGGAACTGAGGTCCAGAGAAGTTAAGTGGTTGCCCAAGGTTACACAGCAGACAAGTGGTGGAACCGGGATTAGGAATTCATGTCCTCTGACTCCCAAGCCTGTGGTCTTTCCACTAAGCCACGCTGCTTAAGTGGTTGGATCAGTATGGTAGTTTGCCAGTCAGATGGAGAGAAAGAGGTAGATTCGACAGATGTTGTGAAGGAAGAATTGATTGAATGTGGTGATAGACCGACTATGCAGGTTGAATGAGAGATGAGTCAAGGATATGGACTTGTGAAACAGGGAAGATAGTGGTACTGTCTACAGTTATGGGAAAGTCTTGTACCATTATACCCCAATTGCACTCCCTTCTTTCCAAGCTAATATTAGTCTACCATTGATTGAAAGCATTGAGAATCAATATGGTGCACTGTTCCAGTCATTTGGGAAGTACAAAATTAGTCAATGGTATTGTCTGAGCACTGATTGTGTGCACAACACTGTACTAAACACATGGGAGACTACAGAACATCAGAGTTGGTAGACACATTCCCGGCCAACAAGGCACAGAATAGCCAAGTAGAATGTTTGTGGCCCACAAGGAACTTCACTCTAATAGGGGTGATAAACTACCATTTTCACTAGCGAGGTCAAAAGTCAACAAAGACATACATATTTAAGTGCAAAGGAATGTGTAAATAAGTTAATCAGTGCTGGAGTTGGCTGAATGTCTGTCTCCCCCTCTAGACTGTGAGCTCATTGTGGGCAGGAATGTGTCTGTTTGTTGTTATATTGTGCTCTCCCAAGTGCTGTACATATTTACTATTCTATTTATTTTGTTAATGATGTGCATATAGCTTTAATTCTATTTGTTCTGGTGATTTTGACACCTGTCTGTATGTTTTGTTGTCTGTCTCCCCCTTCTATACTGTGAGCCCGTTGTTGGGTAGGGACCATCTCTATATGTTGCTAACTTGGACTTCCCAAGTGCTTAGTACAGTGGTCTGCACACAGTAAGCGCTCAATAAATACAATTGAATGAATGAATGCTTTGCTCCCAGTAAGTGCTCAATAAATATGATTGAATGAGCGAATTAATGGATGGTATGATAGCCCAGGATGCTGGGAAATTAATAGGGAAAAGCTTGATGGAGTAGGTGAATTTTGGAGGGCTTTGAATGTGGGGGGAAGCTAAGGCCTGATTTGGGGAAGGAGGGAGTTCCAAACTAGGGGACCAGCATGAACAGGGGGATAGAGGTGTGAGAGTCAATAATGAGGTACAGCTAGAAGGTAGACTAAAAAAGAAAGAACAAAGGCAAGCAAGTTGGGGAATGGCAGGAGAAGAGTGCTGATGGGGAGGTGGGTCTAGTGGTGGAGAGTTTTTGTATGAAGTAGAGAGACACAGGAAGCATGTGGACAGTTTTGAGGAGAGAAGTGATATGGCCCAAGGCTGAGCGATGTTTTGGGAAGATGCTTCAAGCAGCAGCATGTACTGTAGAAAGGAGTGGGAGAGGCTGGAGGCTGGGAGACCAAAGAGGAGGCTGATGCAGTAGTCTAGTTGGGCAAGATGATAGATTGTTTAAAGATAGTAATAGTTTGGGTGGAGAGGAAGGGGTGTGTATGGAAAAGGTTGTACAGGACAAACCGACTGGACATGGCAATGAACTGGTTGGGACAGTTCTCTGGACTGTAAATTCCTCTAGACTGTAAACTAGTTGTGGGCAGGGAACGTTTCCACCAATTCTGTTGTAACTTTACTCTCTCAAGTGCTTATTACAGTGCTCTGCACATAGTAAGTGCTCAATAAATATCACAGATTGATAGAGAGTTGAACAACAGTGAACAGTCAAGGTTGACAGTGTGTGAGTTTTGGGGACAGGGAGGATGTGTCTAAATCCTTGAACCTGACTGGAACTCTCTCTTCAAATCTGGGAGGCCACAATTCTCCCCATTTTACAAAAGTTCCTGAAATTTCACTTCTTCCAGGAAGTATTACCCAATCATTTCTCTTCTTTCTCTGGGCCATATTCCTCTTAATACTACTTCAGCACCAATGCACATTATTGATGATTGGTCTGCCCTGGAACTATGAGTGTCCTCAGTGAGCACCTTATCACTGCTACTGTAGCTCCAAATGTAAACTCTCCATTTCCTGATTATAAAACCAAGAGCAGCACCATTTCTGGATCCAACCCCAAGACCATCCAGTCCAAGATCCTTTCTCCCCCCCTGAGCTGGCCATCCACAGTGAGATCTATCCTCAAGGTCAGGATGAACCTGAACTTATATTGATTATTATTTGTAAAATCGATTATTTGTGAACTTTTTTATTTGAATACCTATTTACTCACCTATCCATCTTTCTATTCTTTTTATTGTGGGTAATTTATTCTGTGTCCGCCTCCCACCTTGTTAGATTGTAAGAGCTTTGAGTGCAAAGATCATATCTTTTACCTCTAGTGTACTTTTCTAAATGCTCAGAACAGTGTTTTGCACACAGTAGGCACGACAGATTGATTATTCAATTTCTGTAACCTTTGGGGGAATATAGTGCAAAATGAGTTGGCTTCTCACTGATCAAGGAAATACACTGAATTGTAAACTTCTAATGCGAATTATTTCTATGGTCAAATTTTGCCATGTCTCCGAGGAAAAAAGACTTCATAATACCACCAAAGCATATGGTGGCTCTTGCAAATTCGAGCTCATAGAATGAATTTCTCAGTTCTAGCATCAAAACTGCTATCCCACTTTCAGGCAATGTTTTTAGAATTTTCCCCAGCTGGGGATGAACAGATGGAGTTCTTTCCCCCCAGGAAGTTGTAGGGCTGGAAATATCCAGGAGGATCCAGAGAGGCTCGGAGAGATCCATGGGTGAGTGGCCCATGCTAACACTGGGGTGGGAGGGTTAGGGACAGAAAGAGAAGTCTAAGGTGTGAGTGGGGGGATAGATCAATCAGTGGTATTTACTGAGCACTCACTGTGTGAGGAGCACTGTATTAAGCACTTGGGATAGCATAATCCAACAGAGCTGGTAGACATGCTGTCTGCCTCCGTGGAGCTGACAGTCATCCTTGATGGGTCTCATGGGGGATGGCCAGCACAAGCTGGGAGAAAGGCTCTTGGACTGGATGGTCTTGGAGCCAGAAATGGAGTTGCTCTTGGTTTTATAATCAGGAAATGGTGACTTCATTTACATTCAGAGCAACAGTAGCAGTGATAAGGTGGTCACTGAGGACCCTCATAGTTCCAGAGCAAACCAAACATCATGAAGTCAAATGCAGTCAATCAATTAATAAATGAAGGTTATTTGTTGAGCACTTACTGCATGCAGAGCACTGTGATGAGCACGGGAGGGAGTACATAGGGTTGGGAGACACAATTCCTTCCCTCAAGGACTTTGAAGTCTGGCAGGGAAGGCAGATATTAAAATAAATTACAGGTAGGGAAAGCAACAGAGTGTAAGGATATGGACATCCCATGTCACCCTTGCACTTGGATTTTCACCCTTTATTCACCCCTTCCTCAATCCCACAGCACTTATCAATCAATCAATCAATCAATCGTATTGAGCGCTTACTATGTGCAGAGCACTGTACTAAGCGCTTGGAAAGTACAAATTGGCATCACATAGAGACAGTCCCTACCCGATAGTGGGCTCACAGTCTAAAAGGGGGAGACAGAGAACAGAACCAAACATACCAACAAAATAAAATAAGTAGGATAGAAATGTACAAGTAAAATAAATAAATAAATAAATAAACAGAGTAATAAATATGTACAACCATATATACATATATACAGGTGCTGTGGGGAGGGGAAGGCGGTAAGGCGGGGGGATGGAGAGGGGGACGAGGGGGAGAGGAAAGAAGGGGCTCAATCTGGGAAGGCCTCCTGGAGGAGGTGAGCTCTCAGCAGGGCCTTGAAGGGAGGAAGAGAGCTAGCTTGGCGGATGGGCAGAGGGAGGGCATTCCAGGCCCGGGGGATGACGTGGGCCGGGGGTCGATGGCGGGACAGGCGAGAGCGAGGTACAGTGAGGAGATTAGTGGTGGAGGAGCGGAGGGTGCGGGCTGGGCAGTAGAAGGAGAGAAGGGAGGTGAGGTAGGAGGGGGCGAGGTGATGGACAGCCTTGAAGCCCAGGGTGAGGAGTTTCTGCCTGATGCGCAGATTGATCGGTAGCCATTGGAGGTTTTTGAGGAGGGGAGTGATATGTCCAGAGCGTTTCTGGACAAAGATAATCCGGGCAGCAGCATGAAGTATGGATTGAAGTGGAGAGAGACACGAGGATGGGAGATCAGAGAGAAGGCTAGTGCAGTAGTCCAGACGGGATAGGATGAGAGCTTGAATTAGCAGGGTAGCGGTTTGGATGGAGAGGAAAGGGCGGATCTTGGCAATGTTGCGGAGCTGAGACCGGCAGGTTTTGGTGACGGCTTGGATGTGAGGGGTGAATGAGAGAGCGGAGTCGAGGATGACACCAAGGTTGCGGGCTTGTGAGACGGGAAGGATGGTAGTGCCGTCAACAGAGATGGGAAAGTCAGGGAGAGGACAAGGTTTGGGAGGGAATACAAGGAGCTCAGTCTTCGACATGTTGAGCTTTAGGTGGCGGGCGGACATCCAGATGGAGATGTCCTGAAGGCAGGAGGAGATGCGAGCCTGGAGGGAGGGGGAGAGAGCAGGGACAGAGATGTAGATCTGGGTGTCATCAGCGTAGAGGTGATAGTTGAAGCCGTGGGAGCGAATGAGGTCACCAAGGGAGTGAGTGTAGATTGAGAACAGAAGGGGACCAAGCACTGAACCTTGGGGAACTCCCACAGTAAGAGGATGGGAGGGGGAGGAGGAGCCTGCAAAAGAGACTGAGAAAGAACGACCGGAGAGATAAGAGGAGAACCAGGAGAGGACGGAGTCTGTGAAGCCAAGGTCAGATAACGTGTTGAGGAGAAGGGGGTGGTCCACAGTGTCAAAGGCAGCTGAGAGGTCGAGGAGGATTAGGACAGAGTATGAGCCGTTGGATTTGGCAATATCCATAATTTATTTAGTTATAATAATAATAATAATGATGGTATTTGTTAAGCGCTTACTATGTGTCAAGCACTGTTAAGAGCTGGGGTAGACACTAGGTGATTAGGTTGTCCCACATAGGGCTCACAGTCTTAATCCCCATTTTACAGATGAGGGAACTGAGGCACCGAGAAGTTAAGTGGCTTGCCCAAAGTCACACAGCTGACAAGTGGCAGAACCAGGATTAGAACGAACAACCTCTGACTCCCAAGCCCAGGCTCTTGCCACTAAACCATGCTGCTTCTCTAATATTCATTTCTAGACTGTAAGCCCATTGTTGGGTAGGGACCATCTTTATCTGTTGCCAACTTGTACTTTCCAAGTGCTTAGTACAGTCTCTGCACACAGTGAGTGCTCAATAAATACAATTGAATGAATGAACGAATGTCTGTCTCCCCCTCTAAATTGTTCACACCTTGAGGGTGGAGATCATATCTACCTATTCTGTTATATTGTACTCTCCCAAGCACTTGGTTCAATGCTCTGAACTCAGTTAAGTGATCAGTAAATATGATTGATTGATTATATTGAAGATGATCACCTGGTCTGTGGTGCTAAAGCATGACCTTGCTTTTTCATCTCACAAAATACCTCCATATAGTCTCTCGGTTTCCAAATTTGTGGTCTCTAGCATTTCACCCACCAGACTGATATTTTAAGGCAACATTTTATGACCAAAGTCTAGGGATTCTATATATTAACCTTCATTTTCCATTAGCCACATTTGGCAAATCTCTCTCTCTCTCTCTCTCTCTCTCTCTCTCTCTCTCTCTCTCTCTCTCTTTCTCTCTCTCTCTCTCCCCACCCTTCAACAAGGAACTGATTAACCAGCTTTTTCTTCATCATTTGAGGTCTTCATCAAGTGGGAGACTCAAATTTGGGGAGCTGTAGAAACTCAGAAGTCTGCAATTGAACTGTATCTATTCACACCACCCTGGTTCATGGAGAAGCAATTTGCAAACTTCTACCAGTGAAATGGTCAGTGTGGGACAAACATACCCACCTACTCCCCCACCCTAATGAAGACCCAAGGATGTCAATATTAGTGCCACAGCTCCAAGGACTTCTTAAACAAAACCTGAAACACTACAGAGAAATGGAAGTAAAATTAAGTGAATAAAAATAAAATATTTTCAGATACACCTAAACATACTGTGCCACTATTTTAAAGGGTATTTGTTAAGGACTTACTATGTGCCAGGCACTGTACTAAGGCCAGGGGTAGATACAAGATAATTAGGTTGGAAAGAGTTCATGTTCCACATGGGACTCACAGGTTTAATCCTCATTTTACAGATGGGGTAACAGGCACAGAGAAGTGAAATGGCTTGCCCGAGATCACACAGCAGATGATCAGTCTCATCTATCTCACTGCCAACCTCTCGCCCACATCCTACCATTGGCCTGGAACACCCTCCCTCCTCAAATAATACATATAATTGCTCTCCCCCACATCAAAACGTTATTGAAGGTGCAACTCCTTCAAGGAGCCTTCCCTGACTAAGCCTTCTCTTTTCTTCGCCCACTCCTTTTTGCGCCACTCTTACTTGCTCCTTCATTCATCCTCCCTCCCATCCCCCAGCACCTATTTATATAACTGTACATATCTGTAATTTATTCATCTATTTATGTTAATGTCTGTCTTCCCCTCTAGATTGTGAGTTCATTGTGGACAGGAATGTGTCTGTTGTTACACTGCACTCTCCCAAGTGCTTAATACAGTGGTTTGCATATAGTAAGTGCTCAGAAATATGATTAATGAATGAATGAAGTGGTGGAGCTAGGATTAGAACCCACATTCATTCGATCGTATTTATTGAGTGCTTACTGTGTGCAGAGCACTGTACTAAGTGCTTGGGAAGTACAAGTTGGCAATAAATAGAGACGGTCCCTACCCAACAATGGGCTCACAGACTAGAAGGGGGAGACAGACAACAAAACAAAACATGTGGACAGGTGTGAAGTCACCAGAATAAATAGAAATAAAGCTAGATGCACATCATTAACAAAATAAATAGAATAGTAAATATTTTTACAAGTAAAATAGAGTAATAAATCTGTACAAACATATATACAGGTGCTGTGGGGAGGGGAAGGAGGTAGGGCAGGGTCACATCTTCTGATTCCCAGGCCTGTGCTCTTTCCACTAGGCCACACTGCTTCTCATGCTCCTGTACTTCTTGTTTTCCCACTCCAGGCCAGCATTCCTTTAACAAGCTCCACGTCAAACAGATTGCGATTTGTTCATGGTCTTTCTTGTCAGTGGTAATTGGGCTATTAACACACCGATGTCTCGACCAAATTTTGTACCGCACTTAATTTCTGTCTAATGTTTCTCCTTAATCACGTTAATTAAACCCCTTTATTCCTTTGGATTTTCCTAATGAACTACTTTCTTAATAGTTCATCTTCACACGTTGGAAGAATTTAAGTTTCAGAAAGGAAGTTGTACAGTGGGAAAAAACACCAGGTACCTACTTTACCTTTTTGACCTCCTACTAAAACCCAACCCATACACTTTGCTCCCCTAACGCCACTCTACTCCCTGTATCTTGATCTCCTCTATTTCATTGCTGACCTCTTGCCCACAACCTCCCTCAGTCCCAGATCTCCTTCCCTTTTCATATATAACAAAACACCACTCTCTCCACCTTCAAAACCCTACTCAAATCTCCTCCAAGAGTCTTTCCCTGATGTAAGCCCTCATTTCCTCTACTCTCTTTCCATTCTGCATCACCCGTACACTTGGATCCTTACCCCTTAAGAACTTTCATTCATTCAATCATATTTATTGAGCACTTACTGCATGCAGAGCACTGTACTAAGCACTTGGAAAGTACAATTTAGCAATAGACAAACCCTACCCACACTGGACTTACAGTCTAGAAGTGAGGGGGGGCAGACATCCCCTGTACAGCTTTAATTCTATTTGTTCTGATGATTTTGACACCTGTCTACATTTTGTTTTGTGTCTCTCCCTTCAAGACTGTGAGCCCGTTGTCGGGTAGGGACTGTCTCTATATGTTGCTGACTTGTACTTTCCAAGCTCTTAGTACAGTGCTCTACAAACAGTAAGTGCTCAATAAATATGATTGAATGAACATCAAAACAAGTAAACAGGCATCAATATAAATATGATAATAATAATAATGATGATGATGATGGCATTTATTAAGCCCTTACTACGTGAAAAGCACTGTTCTAGGAATATACACATCAAAGCAAGAGAAGCAGCATGACTCAGTGGAAAGAGCCTGGGCTTAGGAGTCAGAGTTCATGGGTTCAAATCCCAGCTCCACCAACTGTCAGCTGTGTGACTCTGGGCAAGCTACTTAACTTCTCTGGGCCTCAGTTCCCTCATCTGCAAAATGGGGATGAAAACTGTGAGCCCCACGTGGGACAACCTGATCACCTTGTAACCGCCCCAGCGCTTAGAACAGTGCTTTGCACATAGTAAGCGTTTAACAAATACCATTAAAAAAAAACAAGTAAACAGGCATCAATATTTACCCCACCTTCAATACCACAGTGCTCACACATGTTCTTATACTCTCCTATTTCCCCTAACTAAAATTTATTTTAATATCTGTTACCCCTGTAGACTGAAAGCTTCTTATGGGCAGGGAATATGTCTATCAACTTTAATGTATTTTATCCTTCCAAAGGCTTAGAATAGTGCTCTGTACATGGTAAGTGCTCCATAAATTCCAATGATTGGTTGATTGATTACCAGATCCTTGGATGGGTGATCCATGCTGGATTACTAGGGGGAAAAGAAGAAGAAGAAAGAAGAAAAAGAAAAGTAAAGAAGAAAGGGAAGGAAGAAATAGAAAGAGATAGAAGAAAGAGAAAGAAGAAATAGAAGAGATAGAAGAAAGATAGAAGAGAAAGAAGAGATAGAAGAAAGAAAAAGAAAGAGAAGAAAGAAAAAGAGAAAGAGAAAGAAGAGATAGAAGAAAAAGAAGAGAAAGAAAGAGAAAAAGAGAATGAAGAAAGAAGAGAGAAAGAAAAAGAGACAAAGAAGAAAGAGGAGGAGGAGAAGGAGGAAAAGAGAAAAAAGAAGGAAAAGAAGATGGAGTGAGGCCCCAGGAAGACACAAAGGTGCCAGTGTGGTCACAGGCAAGGCAGCAGGGCTGTGGGTGGGCAGGAGACCTTCGGCCCTGCGGCTGCTTAGCAAAACCCAGGGGATTTTCTCATTGTTCTGCCAGTCAGTCATATTTATTGAGCACCTATTGCGTGCAGAGTACAGTGGAAAGAGCATGTGAGAGTACTATATTTAACAACAGAAACATTCCCTGCCCACAACAAGCTTACAGTCCAGAGAGGGAGACAGACATTAATACAAATAAATAAAATTACAGATATCCACATAACTGCTGTGGGACTGGAAGCAGGGGATGAATAGAGGAAGCAAGTCAGGGTGACATAGAAGGGAGTGGGATAAAGGAAAAAGAAGGCTTAGGTAGGGAAGGCCTCTTGAAGGAGATGTGTCTTCAAAAAGGCTTTGAAGTGGGGGAGAGTAACTGTCGGTTATGCTCATTGCTCTGCCACTGAAGGCAGATGAGCAATGCCTCAAAGGATCGCAGGTTCATTCATTCAGTCATATTTATTGAGCACTTACTGTGTGCAGATCAATGTCCTCCCCAACTCTGCCGCCCAGTGAAGCACCCCATTTTCTTTGTCTATTCCATACATATTATTCTCTTATTTCTTTCCCCCTATTCTCCTGTTTCTTTCCCTCACAGCACAAGATGGTCATACTTCCCTTCTTTTTTTCCTGTGTCTCTGAGGATTCCTCTCTCCCTGGTTCTAAAACATTCAGATTTGCAATTACTCATCCTGTCTTGTTCCTTCATCCTACCATTACTCTCTAAGCAAACACATACCTCTCAATAATTAAAAATGCACACCCAAAGAAGATACCTCTAAAATGGTTTTAAACTATCAATTATCTGATTTATTAATCAGATCTAATTTATTAATCAGATACGGAGAAGCAGCGTGGCTCACTGGAAAGAGCATGGGCTTTGGAGTCAGAGTTCATGGGTTCAAATCCTGGCTCTGCCAATTGTCAGCTGTGTGATTTTGGGCAAGTCACTTCACTTCTCTGAGCCTCAGTTCCCTCATCTGTAAAATGGGGATTAAGACTGTGAGCCCCCCATGGGACAACCTGATCCCCTTGTAAACTCCCCAGTGCTTAGAACAGTGCTTTGCACATAGTAAGCACTTAATAAATGCCATCACTATTAGACTATCAACTCCTTGAAGGCAGAAACTGTTTTGTTTGTTGTACTTTGCCAAGTGCTTAATACTTTGCTCTGCACTCAGAATAATGCCACTATATACTACCAATCAATCTTACTTTTTGCACACCTGCTGGATGCAAATCTTTATATTTAGTGCAATATGGCTATATCTACTACAGGTATTTTCACTGGGTCAACAAGACCCTCTTACTTCCCTCAGCGAGTTGATGAATCACTGTGAAAAATGATTAGTTTAAAGAGCAGAGAATATGTTGAGTAACCCAGAAATCTGCAGCTCTCCTGCTACATACAGGACACCCTTCTCCTTCCCATAGAGCAACTCTTCCTTGAGAGAGTGGCGCAGGTTATGACCCAATTTATCTGGCATGTCAATGAAGCAAAACTCAGTCAAAACTATATTCATTCATTCAATCATATTTATTGAGCACTTACTGTGTGCAGAGCACTGTACTAAACTGTACCCATGGAAACAAATGCCACCAAATGCAGAAAGAGATCAACATTCCTCCAAACCAGGCATGTGAACAGATCCCTCACTTATAGTTTTGGTTGAATATCAGTATCTCCATTCTGGATCAGACCAATGGTCATGGAGCCTGACATTCTGCCTTCTGCAGGGGTTCAGAGGACACTTCAGTTTTTGGATGGGAATGAGTTACGGTGACTCTCCGCAGCTCAGAAAACTTTGGGGGAAAGATGTCACTATGAATGATCTAAAGCTGGATTTGAACACTCCGAGAGTAGTTCCTTGGCAGTGCCAGGGGTCTGAGTTATGCTTTGAATTCCCTAAATCTCCACCAGAACAAGGCCTGTGTCTTTTTCTGTGTGAAGAAATTTATGAGCTAAATGCATCTTTGTGCTAGAAGGGCAAAAAAGGGGGGAAATTCAGTCCAATTCTCATAGGCTGTGAATCTTTGGAAAGCCAGCTATAAATTGCTACATGCACTTTCTTTGAACTCCTTGGCCCTTTGGCTAATTGCAATATATTGGAAAAATTAACCTCCATTAATAAAAACATGAAGAAAGGAAGGCAAGAGAGAAGGAAAGCATTGAAGGAGAGTTGCCCAATCTTGGGACTGTATTATGTAAGACTCTGTAAAGATTCCCTCTGCAATTTCCCAGCTACCCATCCAACCAGGACCTTCCTGGATCGGGGGAGCCTCAGTGCCTTGTAGTAGAAATTAAACCACACCTCTGATTACCAAGGTTAATGTGTCAAGTTTATTACTTAGTTTTACCAACGTGCAAGGGAGACACATACTCCACCAAGGGTCCAATACCAGTCTGTGATCAAGGGAGCCCATTCTGCCAATGCTTCTTCTTTCTGCTTCCAAATACTGCTGCCTTCAGCTGCAACTGCTCCAACTTGCCTCAGCACTGCTTCCTGTGTGTGCCCTCTGCATGCCTCCTCTAGATTCAAAGCAACCACCTTTTACCTGCCTTAGGTGTTGTAGCAGTTTCTCTACATAGAAGTTATTGATTGGCCCAGGCCCGTTACCGGGTCGAACAGGGAGAGACAGCCACATCTCCTTCCATGCTCCAACCCCACAGGCCCACAATCACCTGCCCTCAAGTAAAGCCCATCACAGTTCCTTTACCAGTCTCTTCCTTGTTGTTCACGGGGTCACAGACACTAATGAGACAGCTTTTGTGGGCTCACCACAATCATTTCACCTCCTCAATGCACAGGGGACAGACACAGTAGCAATCATTCCCTTCCCCAGCCATTAATTGTCTGACAATCATCTCTCTCCCCACCTGTCTTCACTCCTCTCCCATTACAACCAAGTCCACACACTTCATTCCTCTAATGCCACCCTCCTCACTGTGCCTCACTCCCTTTCATTCATTCAACCATATTATTGAGCACTTACTGTGTGCAGAGCACTGTACTAAGCACTTGGGAGAGCACAATACAACAATAAACGAACACATTCCCTTCTCACAAGGAGCTCCCATCTCTTTCACCATCAACCTCTTGCTCAGGACCTCCTCCTGCTGGAAACTCCCCCTCCTTCACATCTGGGAGTCCACAGTTCTCATCTTCAAAGCCCTTCTGAAATCACACATCTCCTCTAATCTCTCCTCTCCTCACCCTATTTTTGCTTCCTTTTGTGTCACCTGAGCCTTTGAATCCTAAGCATTCAAGTGCTTACCACACCCAAGACTCATTTGCTTCCCCTGTTTGTACCTGCACTCCATCACCTTGCCCCCTCCCACTTCACCTCCCTTCTCTCCTTCTACAACCCAGCCCATATACTTTGCTCCTCTGGTGCTAACCTCCTCACTATCTCAATCTCACCTATCTCACCACCGGCCCCTGGCCCACATCCTGCCTCTGGCCTCTTCCTCCTCAAATCTGATAGACAATTACACTCCCCCACTTCAAAGCCTTGTTGAAGGCCCATCTTCACCAAGAGACTTTCCCAGACTAAGCCTCACTTTTCCTCATCTCCCACTCCCTTCTGGGTCACCCTAACTTGCTCCCTTTGCTCTTCCCCCTGCTTCCAGCCCCACAGCACTTATGTACATATCTGTAATTTTATTTATTTATATTGATGTCTGTCTCCCCCTTTTTAGACTGTGAGCACATTGTGGGCAGGGAATATCACTGTTTACTGTTGTATTGTACTTTCCCAAGCACTTAGTACACTGCTCTGCGCACAGTAAGCATTAATACAATTGAATGAATGAGTGAATGGATGGAATGTTTCTCTCTGTCTCTCCCAATAGATTGTAAGCATCTTGGAAACAAAGATTGCATCTGCTTACCCTATAGTACTCTCCCAAGTGCTTAGTCCAGTGCTCTGATTGATTGATTGGTACTTCAAGGTGACTTCTTTCATGGCCATGTGACCCTTAGTGGGATAGCAGTGTGGCTCAATGGAAAGAGTCCGGGCTTTGGAGTCAGAGGTCACGGGTTCAAATCCCAGCTCCACCAACTGTCAGCTGTGTGACTTTGAGCAAGTCACTTAACTTCTCTGGGCCTCAGTTCCCTCATCTGTAAAATTGGGATTAAGACTGTGAGCCCCCCGTGGGACAACCTGATCACCTTGTAACCTCCCCAGTGCTTAGAACAGTACTTTGCACATAGTAAGCACTTAATAAATGCCATTATTATTACTATTATTATTATAGCAGCTGTCTTGCAGTCCTCACTTAACTCCTGGGTAAATTCCAATATCGTTTAAGCTCACCATCAGTTTGCTAATGAATTCAATGGTGGTATTCAAGGCCGGATGGAGACTGAAAAGAAATTTTGTGGCTGAAAAGCAGCAAAATCTGAGGTAGTGTGGAATAGGCAGTTAAATCACCTTGTAGCACAGCATCTCTGATTCTTAAGAGATGAAGCAGCAAGGTTCAGTGGAAAGAGCCCGGGCTTTGGAGTCAGAGGTCATGGGTTCAAATCCTGGCTCTGCCAATTGCCCCCTGTGTGACTTTGGGCAAGTCACTTAACTTCTCTGTGCCTCAGTTACCTCATCTGGAAAATGGGGATTAAGACTGTGAGCCCCCTGTGGGACAACCTGATCATCTTGTAACCTCCCCAGTGCTTAGAACAGTGCTTTGCACATAGTAAGTGTTTAATAAATGCTATTATTATTATTATTAAGGCAGTTTTGACCTCATCCACTGAGGATGCAGGAAGCATCTAATAGTCTCTGGCTATCCTCAGAGGAAGTCATTGGCAGTTTGGAAGGAAGCAGAGGAGTAATGTGTCATGAAGGTCTTTCCTACCTACGATATTCCATTTGCTTGGTTGGACATATGAGTGGGTATGGGTGTGAGTGTGTGTATTGGCAGAGGCGGGGTCTGCCTCTCAACACTTAGGGCTCCCCTTGGGCATGTCACTTGACTTCTCTACCTCAGTTCCCTCATCTATAAAATGGGGATTGAGAGTGTGAGCCCCTTGTGGCAGAGGGACTGTGTCCAACCTGATTACCTTGTATCTACCCTAGTGCTTAGGACAGTGTTTGACACATAGCAAGCACTTAAATACCATGATTATTATTATTTTTACATACAACCATCCCCTGGGATTGCACAAACACTGAGGTCTTCTCTCAGTCTATTTGTCTTCTCCCACGTACTTGGCCTTAGTTGGTAGTTGATATTGGTTCAAGAGCGTTTAGGTAAATTTATAATAAAGACATTCATGGTAGGTGATTAGAGGATAATTTTAGGGGTAATAAGAACAATAATAATAAATCGTAATAATAATGGCATTTGTTAAGCACTTACTATGTGCCAGGCACTGTATTTAGCCCTGGGGTGGATACAAGCAAATTGGTTTGGACACAGTCACTGTCCCACGTGGTGCTCACAGTCTCAATCCCTATTTTCCAGATGAGGTAACTGAGGCACAGAGAAGTTGAATGATTTGTCCAAGGCCACACAGCAGACGTGTTGGAGCAGGGATTAGAACTCATGACTTTCTGATTCCCAGGCCTGTGCTCTATCCATTATACCACGCTGCTTCTTCTTAGAGGTGTTAGGAATGTGTCATCTGTTGTATTGTACTCTCTCAAGAGTTTAGTATTGTGTTTTGCACACAGTAAGTGCTCAGGGAATTTTTTAAAAGGGTATTTGTTAAGTGCTTGCTATGTGCCAGGCACCATATTAAGTGCTGGAGTAGACACAAGCTAATAAGGTTGGACATAGTTCATGTCTCCCTGGGGGTTCACAGTCATAATCTTCATTTTACAGATGAGGTAACTGAGGCATAGAGAAGTTAAGTGACTTTTCCAAGGTCAGCAAAGGGGTGAATCCACATTAGAACTCAGATCCTCTGACTTCCAGGACCATGATCTTTCCACTAGATCATGCAGCTTCTCCATTGATTGATCAATCTCTAAGATGTCTGGGTGTCTAGAAGGCAACTAACACACTTTTCTGCAAGCATCCTTCAATGTCACTGCGGAGATGCAATTTTGAGCCAGAGGCATTAATCTGCTTTTGGTCTCTGTCCCCTTTGATAAGCCCTTAATGAATCCAGAGAGGCTAGTTTGACACAAAAATCTTTGTATCAACTGATCAATCATATTTGAATGTCATTTGTAGAGCTTTGTATGAAGAGCTTGGGAGAGTACAATAAAAAACAAAAAAAAAAAACAGGGTTGGTATCATATTCCCTGCCCACAAGGAGCTCATAACCTAGAAGGGACCATATGGGAAAATTAGGTTCTTTTGAGGTTTGAATAGTTGTGATTTTTTTTTTTTTTTGGTTGTTTTATGGTATTCGTTAAATGCTTACTATGGACCAGGCACTGTTCTAAGTACTGGGATAGATTCTGTCATGGGCCCCTGGCTCATTCCAACCAGGGCTTTCCTGGAACAGGGTAACCTCAGTGACACATAGAGTCAGACCAAACCACCAACCTCTAAAGTTACTGTGGAAAGTTTTTTACTTAGTTTTACCAACACACAAGGGAATAACACATACACACTCCCACTTATACATACTCCACCAAGGGTTCAATACCAGTCTGCTGGTTAAGGAAGGTCATTCAGTCTGTTCACCGGTCCCACAGCAAAAGGTTGGGAAAAGTTCCTGGTGACACAGACACTGATGTTGCAAGCCTTTTAGTGGAAAGAGCTGATCTTGGGAGTTAGAGGTCATGGGTTCTAATACTGGCTCCACCACTTATCTGCTGTGTGACTTTGGGCAAATCACTTACCTTCTCTGTGCATCAGTTACCTCATTTGTAAAATGAGCCTCCTCTGCATGCCACTTCCTCCAAATGCTGCTTCTCTCTCAGGGATGCTTTCCTTCTGCTTCGGAGTGCTACTGATCCCTGCATACTTCCTTGTGTTTCTTCACAATTCTAAGTGACCGCCTTTTATCTTCCTTAAGTGTCGCAGCTGTGGCTCTACGTCACAGATTGTTCCAGGCCCGTTACCGGGTAGAGCAGGGAGCAAAGGCCATGTCTCCCTCCATGCTCCACCCTCACTGGCCGGCAGTGAGGTGGTTACCTCTCCTCAAGTAGAGCCCATCATTGCCTCCCCGAATCTTTTCCTTGTTGTTTGTGGGATCACAAACAGTCACTAGTAAGGCAACTTGTTGTGAGCTCACCACAGAGACAAGCTAATAAGGTTGCATTAGAGTCCATGTCCCACCTGGGACTCACAGTCTTAATCTCCATTTTACAGATGAGGGAATTGAGGTTCAGAGAACTGACGTGACTTGCCCAAGGCCATGAAGCAGACGGGTGGCTGAGCAGGGATTAGAATCCAGGTCCTTCTGACTCCCAGTAAACCATGCTGCTTCTTAATTCCTGGACTTTCTACAGCTGTCACAGATACTTTCATCAGAAGTCTAACTTTAGCATTGTGCCATGCTCAATTTCAACAGTCGAGGAAAGAATCATAAATCCCAAGGTCCCCAAACAAAGTCAGAGTTTGGGCACTGAAGCTATATTCAGCTATGCTTTTCTGGGCAGGGCTTTCTGAGGAGAATGCCTTTCTAGTGAGCTAAAATGGAGAATCCAAATGCAGGGTGAAAAGGAGAATTTTTTTAAAGACACAATGCAGCAAAGCATCAAATGATATGGCGTAGGTATGGGGAGCTGAGTGGCAACAATAAAAGATAGATCAGCCCAGAACATAGTGACTGCCTTAGAACTGAGTCTTCACGAAGGTCACGGCACCAACAGGGTGAAATGAAAACAGACGTGGGCATTGTAGGTAGCAAACGCCGCAGTTCAGCTAGAGTCCGACTTTACGGAAGACGGGTGAGAGGGGTTGTCGGTGGCACCCACACGTAACAATAAAAATATGTCACAGGTAAAATCGTCATCTCCAAACCCTGAAGGACAGTTAAATGCACCGTCCCCCAGTTATTGTTGTCTGTTGGAAATCCAGATGGGAGGAAATTTAGAGTGCTGACTGCCTTGATTCCCCAAAGCATCAGGAAGTGCACAGGGACCATTAAAGAAGGTCCTGAATAGCTCTATTATTGTGCCATATGTCAGCAGAATCATTCTGCAAGTGCATGGCCTAAATAGTGTCTTGTTTACGGCACTATTTAAATAACCAACCATAAAGCTGTGATGGATTCCAAATCCTTCTTCGAGAAACTGCCACAAGGGCCAGAGAAATAGCTCAAGGGAAAGTTTGTTATGACTGTATTTTTGTGGTATTTGTTAAGCGCTTACTATGCGTCAAACACTGTTCTAAGAGCTGGGGTAGATACAGGTGAATTAGGGTGGACACAGTCCCTGTCCAGCATGGGAGGTGCAGTTTAAGTAGGAGGGAGAACAATAGACTGAGGCACAGAAAAGTTGAGTGACTTGCTCAAGGTCACACATCAAGCATTTGTCAGATCTGGGATTCTGGGATTATACCCAGTCCTCTGATTCCCAGGCATGTGGTCTTTCCACTAGGACACGCTGCTTCGATCCTAAGGTTATATTTCTATGGTCCACAAGTCCCACAGGGACAAAAGCCACAACAACACTGACACCTAATGAAAGATTCAGTATGTCAGTCCATGTAAAACTTAATTCACAATTTTCCGAAGGAATTTAAACTGAGATTTGCTACACTCCAATAAGAAAAGAAAAAGAGATCAGCCTCTCAAAAATACAAATGTGGCTCATGTAATGGTTTAATTCCCCCCCAGTGCTAAGAACAGTGCTTTGCACATAGTAAATGCTTAACAAATGCCATCATTAGTATTTTTAAAAAATTGATTTATCAAGTTGGCGATCATGGTAGTCTTTTTCCAATCAAATCCTCCCAGAAGCCTTGGTAAATGCAAACTGTGAGGTTTAAATTTAGAAAAGGGGCAAATTTTTGTACCTTTGTTAATTACATAGCCTAATTAATAGCCTTGAATATTGTGAGTCTGTTGTTGGGTAGGGACCGTCTCCATATGTTGCCGACTTGTACTTCCCAAACGCTTAGTACAGTGCTCTGCACACAGTAAGTGCTCAATAAATATGATTGAACGAACGTTTAGGTGAAAGTTGGAGGCCTCTGTTGCTAAAATATCTGAACATTTGCATTTGTGCCCTTTGAGGAATTAAAAATGGAACACATTAATATCACATTCTCATGGACTTTACTTCTTTTGATCAGAGAACAAACTAATGGACAAGGCCTTTGTCAAAGGGCATTTCTGTGGCAAATGTTATAAATTCCACTCCACTACCTTAACAAAACATGCACCATTTAAAATACAATCATGATATTATGGGTGAACTTTAAAATGTGTGTTTGGTGTAGGCTAAAGTTGTTTTTAAGACATGTTATTTTTCCCCTAGAAAAAAATGTAAATGAAATCATGGGCTAAGACTGAGAGGCACGTCTAACATTTTTCCACTTCCATATCAAAATGCCATTTACAATTTCAGGTCAGCTTCTTTCTCTTCCTACCCCCTCCCCTGTCCACCCTTGATAATTCAGCAAACTGTGTGTCACTGGACTTTTCTACATCAAACTGGAATTTTACGGGTCATTCCCCTTCTCAGAACCCTCCAGCTGCTCCAGATGCTTCTTAAATCAAATTACAATTCCTGTTCATAGGTTTATAGGTCCTTCTACCAATTGTCCATCTTAACTAACTAATCACATTTCCTGTCACCCTTCATTATGTGTTCTCCTCCCCAGCAAAACAAAGTTAATTGCCGACCATATTCACATGAAGCTAAACCAGCACTCATGTAACAAACAATCCTGAACTCACTTGTGATTTTATAGCAAAATTGGAAATACCCTTGTTCTTGATTTAATTACACTGGGTATTTGAGCCTAAAGTAATAGTAGTAGTAGTAGTACTAGTAGCAGTAGTAATAGCATTTATTTAGCACTTACTGGGTGCAGGCGCTGTACTAACCCTGGGAGAGAATACACAGAGGGGAATTAGACATGATCCCTGTCCCTCATAGGGTTTTTTTTTAATGGAATTTATTAAGTGCTTACTATGTGCAAAGCACTGTTCTAAGCATTGGGGAGGTTACAAGGTGATCAGGTTGTCTGTCCCCTGTGGGGCTCACAGTCTTAATCTCCATTTTATAGATGTGGTAACTGAGGCACAGACGAGTTAAGTGACTTGCCCAAAGTCACACAGCTGACAAGTGTCGGAGTCGGGATTGGAACCCATGACCTCTGACTCCAAAGCCCGTGCTCTATCCTCTGAGCCACGCTGCTTCTCATTCATTCATTCATTAGATTGTATCTATTGAGCGCTCACTGTTTGCAGAGCACTGTACTAAGCACTTGGGAAGTACAAGTTGGCAACAAATAGAGACAGTCCCTACCCAACAACGGGCTCACAGTCTAGAAGGGGGAGACAGACAACAAAACGTATTAACAAAATAAAATAAATAGAAGAGTAAATATGTACAAGTAAAATAGAGTAATAAATCTGTACACACATATATACAGGTGCTGTGGGGAGGGGAAGGAGGTAGGGCGGGAGGATGAGGAGGGGAAGAGGAAGGAGGGGGCTCAGTCTGGGAAGGCCTCCTGGAGGAGGTGAGCTCTCAGTAGGGCTTTGAAGGGAGGAAGAGAGCTAGTTTGGCGGATGTGGGGAGGGAGGGCATTCCAGGCCCGGGGGATGACGTGGGCCGGGGGTCGATGGTGGGACAGGCGAGAACGAGGTACGGTGAGGAGATTAGCAGCAGAAGAGCGGAGGGTGCAGGCTGGGCTAGAGAAGGGAGGTGAGGTAGGAGGGGGAGAGGTGGGGTTCATGGCCTAGTGGACAGAGCTCTGGCCAGGGAATCAGAGAGTCAGAAGGTCATGGGTTCTAATCCTGATTCTGCCTCTTGTCTGCTGTGTTACCTTGGGCGAGTCACTTCACTTCTCTGGGCCTCAGCTATCTCATCTGTAAAATGAGGAGTGGGACAGTGCCTCACGTGGGACAAGCACTGTGTCCAACCCAGTTTGCTTGTATCTACTCCAGCACTTAGTTCAATGACTGGCACATAGTAAGCACTTAACAAATACCACAATTAGTATTATTATTATTCACAAACTAAGAATCTATAGAAAGTCTTATTTATTCAGATTCTCCGTATTTAGAGTTTGTGGTAATTCAGACTTTTTACTAAATACAACAATGAAGTATTAACTGTAGCATGGTGTAGTGGATACAGCATGAGTCTGAGAGTCAGAAGGACCTCTGCCATTTGTCTGCTGTGAGACCTTGGGTGAGTCACTTCATTTCTCTGTGCCTCAGTTCCCTCATCTGTAAAAATGGGGATTCAGACTGTGAGCCCTATGTGGAATAGAGACTGAGTCCAACCCAGTTATCTTGTATCTACCCCATTGCTTAGAACAGTGCCTAGCATATAATATAATAAGTGCTTAACCAATACCATTATTATTATTATTATTACTCCTGGAAGAGACAGGCAGCAAGAGAAGGGGAGTCAGCTGCACAGTAGAATTAGGGCTGTCGGGGGTGGAAAGGGACATATGAGATGCACAGAGAAGCAGCATGGCTCAGTGGAAAGAGCACGGGCTTTGGAGTCAGAGGTCATGGGTTCGAATCCCGACTCTGCCACATGTCTGCTGTGTGATCTTGGGCAAGTCACTTAACTTCTCTGGGCCTCAGTTACCTCATCTGTAAAATGGGGATTAAGACTGTGAGCCCCACGTGGGACAACCTGATCACCCTGTATCCTCCCCAGCGCTTAGAACAGTGCTTTGCACATAGTAAGCGCTTAACAAATGCCAATTATTATTATTATTATTATCATCATCATCATCATCATTTGTATTTACTGGGTACTCACTGTGTGCAGAGCACTGTAATGGGTGTTTAGGAGCATACCGGCACACCCTGTAGTACCAACTTGCTTTTATTTTACTCTCTCAGGTGGTAGTACAGTGCTTCGTGTACGATGAGTTTCAATACATATGATTGATTGATTGATTGATGCAGCAGTTAAGTGATCCTCAGAAATATAGCACTCCCCCTCCATCTCATTCCCAAATCTCCAGACCTCAGTCCTGCCCACCAAAGATCCAACCTCCCGCAACAAGCTATTCCCTACGGATCCCCAACTAACTGAGTAGTATAGGGCCAAGAGCTAAATCTAACCCTGATGACTTTCTTTATATCCATATCAGCCCTTACCATTATACCTTGATATTCATCTAGCTATTATTATATTATACATTACATTATTATTTTCTTTGGAGGATGTATGTTCAATTACTTATGCCATTTCCGTTAATTGTAACATTTTTACATCTGTTTCCTCTGCTTGAATGCGACCTGTGCTCTCATTGAATTTTCCCAAGTGTTCAGTTCAGTGCTTTGCTCTTAATGGGAGCCCAATAAATACCATTATGTCTACTATTAACTGTGCACTTTTCAGGCACCCAAAATGTTACTGATGAATAAATGGAGGAATACAGGCCAATTCCCACTCTTTTTTTCTTGGATATGGGCCAGTATTATGGATTTCCCTAGTTTATTATGGCAATCTGAAAAGTACAGTGCTCTGCACAGAGTAAGTGCTCAATAAATACGATTGGATGAATGAATGAATCTTTGAAAAGATATTCTGGCTCAGTTCTAATCAATTTCTTTATGCAATTCCTTGGTGAAGAAATTCTATATTTATTGAGGTACTTATTGTGTGTAGACAATAATAACAATTATAATAATGATAATAATGATGGCATTTGTTAAGCGCTTACTATGTGCTAAGTACTGTTCTAAGTGCTGGGGAGCATACAAGGTAATCAGGTTGTCCCACAGGAGGCTCACAGTCTTAATCCACATTTTGCAGATGAGGTAACTGAGGCCCAGAGAAGTTAAGTGACTTGCCCAAAGTCACACAGCTGAGAAGTGGAAGAGCTGGGATTAGAACCCATGACCCCTGACTCCCAAGCCCAGGCACTTTTCACCGCACCACCGTTTCTCTACTTTTCACTGCTTCTCTAACTATATGACCACTATATGAAGCACTTGGGAATTTATTTACTTAATTGCTTTATAGGTTGTTGTCCTTTGTATGTAGAGAACGAGTGTGGCCTACTTGAAAGAGCACAGTTCCAGCACTTAGAACAGTGCCCAGCGCTTAGAACAGTGCCCAGTGCTTAGAACAGTGCTTTGCACATAGTAAGCGCTTAATAAATGCCATTATTATTGTTATTATTATTTCCTCAGGTGATCTGGCCACACACCTCATTAACAAAATTGAAACCATCAGGTGTTATCTCCCTAAAATCTCCCCTGCTCCTCTCCCTCCTCTGCTCTCTTCCACTCTCCCAATATTTCAAGCAGTATCTCAAGAAGACTGTGAGCCCCATGGGGGACATGGACTATGTCTAATCTTATTACTTTGTATCTACCCCAGTGCTTAGAACAGTGCCTGGAGCATAGTAAGTGCTTAGTAAATATCATGGAAAAGAGAAGACTCTTGGCTCCTTTCCTTCTGCCTTCAGGACATCTCTACCTGGATGACGCGCAGACGCCTCAAACTAAACCTGTCCAGAACAAAACTCCTTATCTTCCCCTGCCCTCCCCGTGTCTTTCACATCACTGTAGACAATACCACTATCATCCCTATCTCTCTATCATCTTTCATGCATTCAATCTATCACCAAATCCTTTCCATTCAGCTTCCACAAACTTGCTAAAATCTGCCCTTACCTCTCTATCTAAACTACTACTTTGCTGATCCAAGCACTTATCCTATCCCGCCTTGACTACTGTATCTGCCTCCTTGCTGAACTCCCTGCCTCCTGTCTCTCCCCACTCCAGTCGGTACTTCTCTCTTTTGCAAGGATCATTTTTCTAAAGAAACATTCAGTCCATCTTTTGCTACTCCTCAAGAACATCCAATGCTTCCCGTCCACCTCTGCATCAAAGAGAAACTCCTTCCCATTGGCTTTAAAGCACTCAAGCAGCTCTCCCCCTCCTACCTCACCTCACTGATATCCTATTATAGACCAGCCCACACACTTTGCAGCTTTCACTGTGCCCCAGTCTCATCTATCTCACCGCCGACCCCTTTCCCACAGCCTCCCTCTAGCCTGGAATTCCCTCCCCACCCATATATGCCAGACCACTTCAATAATGATAATAAAGGTATTTGTTAAGTTCTTATTGCATACCAGGCACTGGGGTAGGTGCAAGGTAATTGGGTTGGATACAGTCTCTGTCCCACTTAGGGCTCACAATTTAATCCCCATTTTACAAATGAGATAACTGAGACTCAGCTAAGTGAAGTAACTTTGCCAAAGGTCACACAGCAGACATGTGGCAGAGCTGGATTAGAACCCAGGTCCTTCTGCCTCTCAGATTCGTGCTTTATCCACTAAGCCATGCTGCTTTAAGTCCTTACTGAGGTCCCGAGGGGCCTTCCCATTTAAATCCTCATTTCCCTGGCTCCTTCTCCCTTCTGCATCATCTTTGCACTTGGATCTGTGACCTTTGGCCATTTGATATTAGTCCCATCCTCAATCCCGCAGCACTTACGTACATATCTATCAATTATATATTACAAATTATTTATTTATATTCATGCCTGTCTCTCCCTCAACACTGTAAACTCTTTGTGGGCAGGGAACGTGTCTACCAACCCTTCCCTAATGTACTTTCCCAAGCACTTAGTACATTGTTCTACACACAATAAGAGCTCAATACATACCGTTAATGATGACCGGGAGTCTGCCAACCTGGGTTCTAATCCTACCTCGGCCATTTGCCTGCTGTGCCTTGGGCTAGGCACTTAACATCTCTCAGCCTCAGTTTCCTCATCTGCAAAATGGGGATTCAATACTTGTTCTCCCTCCCTCTTTGTGAGCCCTAAGTGGGATAGGGACTGTCTTCCCCCTTTTAGACTGTGAGCCCACTGTTGGGTAGGGACTGTCTCTATGTGATGCCAATTTGTACTTCCCAAGCGCTTAGTACAGTGCTCTGCACATAGTAAGCGCTCAATAAATACAATTGATTGATTGATTGATAGGGAGGGGGTCCCCTCTGCTTATATTGCATCTACCTTGGCACTGAACATAGTGCTTGGCACACGGTAAGTAGTTTAAACAAATACCACAACTACTAGTGTGACTCTTGATAGATTACCTATTATGTTTTAGACCAAATTAATCCTGTTAGATGGTCTTCTCTTAATGGTCAAGGACTTGTCATCTTACTTTTCTTGTATATTCCCAAGTACCTAGCACATAGTAGATGAGAAATACACCATTCTACACCTAGTAGGCCCACAATAAATTTCCAGAGAGGAATTCAGCACATAGCAGTCACAGAGAAGCAGCATGGCCTAGTGGATAGAGCATGGGCCTCAAAGTCAGAAGGACCTGGGTTCTAATCCTGGCGCTGCCGCTTCTCTGTTCTGTGACCTTGGGCAAGTCACATAACCTCTCTGGGCCTCAGTTACCTCATCTATAAAATGGGGACTAGGACTGTGAGCCCCATGTGAGAAATGCAGTGTGTCCAACTTGATTAGTTTGTATGCACTCTCCCAAGCACTTAGTACAGTGCTCTGCATAAAGGAAGTGCTCAATAAATATGGTTGATTGATTGATGGATATATATCAACATTTTATACAGTCTGCCACATAGTAAGGGTTTAAGGAATACCATAATAAATAAATAAATAAATAGATAAATCAGCATTTATTTATTTATTTAGGCATCTGGCTCAGCACTCTTCCCAGAATCAGCCTCACTTCTGTGCTCTGCAGACAATAGGCACTCTTTCATTCAACTGAATTTATTCAGCATTTACTGTGTTTAAAGCACTGCATAATAATGTTGGCATTTGTTAAGCACTTACTACGTGCGAAGCACTGTTCCAAGCGCTGGGGGGATACAAGGTTATCAGTGGGGCTCACAGTCTTAATCCCCACTTTACAGATGAGGTAACTAAGGCTCAGAGAAGTTGAGTGACTTGCCCAAGGTCACACAGCAAACACGTGGCGGAGCCGGAATTAGGACCCATGACCTCTGACTCTCAAGCCTGTTCTCTTTCCACTGACCCACACTGCTTATGCACTTAGGAAAGAACAATATAATAATAAGCAGACACATCCCCTGCCCAGTGGTTTTCACACAGAAGCAATCAATACACAGCTCTGCATGGAGTATTGGATAGAGCACAGGCCTAGGAGACAGAAGGTCATGGGTTCTAATTCCGGCTGTGACCTTGGGCAAATCTTCTCTGTGCCTTAGTTCCCTCATCTGTAAAATGGGGATTGAAATTGCAAGCCCCACATGGGAAAGGGACTGTGTCCAACTTGATTTCCTTGTCTCAGCTCTTAGTACAGTGCTGGGCACATAGTAAGCACTTAATAATAATAATAATATTGGCATTTATTAAGCACTTACTATGTGCAAAGCCCTGTTCTAAGCACTGGGAAGGTTACAAGGTGATCAGGTTGTCCCATGGGGGGTTCACAGTCTTAATCCCCATTTGACAGATGAGGTAACTGAGGCCCAGAGAAGTGAAGTGACTTGCCCAAAGTCACACAGCTAAGTGGCGGAGCCGAGATTTGAACCCCTGTCCTCTGACTCCAAAGCCCGTGCTCTCTCCACTGAGCCACGCTGCTTCTCAACAAACAAATACAACAAATAACAAATACAGTGATCAAATCACACGAAATCAATCAATTGATTGATTGAATGACTGATTAGAGACATTCTCCACTGCCTCCTGCCATCCCACAACACCTATCCTTTGCTGCTTCACCAACTGGTTAATTTCTGTTTCCCCCACTAGACCGTAAGCTCCTAGAGGTCAGGGATCAACTGTACTGTACTCTCTCAAAAATAATGAGTAATAATAATAAATATAATAATTATGGTATTTGTTAAGCATGCATTATGTGCCAAACACTGTTCTAAATGCTGGGGTAGATACAGGGTAATCAGGTTGTCTCACGTAGGGCTCACATTTTTAATCCCCATTTTACAGATGAGGTGACTGAGGTCCAGAGAAGTTAAATGACTTGCCCAAGGTCACACAGCAGACAAGTGGTAGAGCCAGGATTAGAACCTATGTCCTCTGACTCCCAAGCCCGTGCACTTTCCACTAAGCGCTTACTATGTGCCAAGCACTGTTCTAAGCACTAAGGTAGATACAAGTTAATCAGGCTGGGCACAATCCCTGTCCCGCATTGGGCTCACACACTTAGTCCCTGTTTCTTACAGATGAGGGAACTGAGGCACAGAGAAGTTAAGTGACTTGCCCAAGGTCACACAGCAGACAAGTAGGCGGTATTAGAATCCGTGACCTTCTGACTTCCATGCCTGTGCTCTATCCACTATGTCATTTTGCTCCTGTATAGTGCCCTGTACATAGTAAGTGCTTAATAAATACTATTAATTGACTGAATGATTACCACTTTGTCAACCTGAAAAGTTTGGGACTGGGTTGGTCAACTGAATAGTCATCTATGGAACGTCCATGATAGCTTTCCCAACCCCTTGAGTTGGGACATTTAGGGACAACCATTCGCTACAGCTACTTCCAAATGAGCAAATTAAAGAGAAACAAATGATATCCTTTCAAAATGCAGTGGAATAAAGCTGAGTTTGGCCATATTGCGAATATAATCAGCCAAGTTATAATGATAAACTCAGGAATTCATCAGAGTCTATTGCAAATGCAAACACTGCCATCCAAGACATTCTTGGAAAGCCTGATTTCCATTTCAGTGAAACAGTAAAAAAAAAAAAAAATTATCTTTCTTTTTCTCCTTTTGGAGTCTGTGAAACTAGTAAACTGACAATCACTTTATCAGAGGGAAAAATAGAGTAAGTGTAGTTTAAAGCTACTGTTATAAAATTCCAATTCAGGAGAAAATGATCTAGTGTACAGGTTAACAGAAAATGCATCTTACTGCGGTCTGAAAATAGGGTAGAGACAACTTGAACGTGACTGCAAAAATGTTTTCCTAAACACAATCAGCCTTGGAGAGTTTTATGTAGCGTAACTCGGATGTGGTTAAGCAAGATTGCCTCTTGCTTGCTCAATATCCCCCTGGAGAGGAGCCGGGTGGGAGGTCAGGCTCTGCCGGTGGCATGGGAGGAACACTGAGGTTGGCCTAGTGGAAACAGCACAGGCCTGGGCATCAGGAGACCTGGGTTCTCATGCCAATTCCGACACTTTTTTAAGTGGTATTTGTTAAGTGCTTACTATGTGCCAGACACTGCTATAGGCATTCGGGTTAATACAAGCTAATAACGCAGTCCCACATGGGGCTCTCAGTCTTAATCTTTCTAGACTGTGAGCCCACTGTTGGGTAGGGACCGTCTCTGTGTGTTGCCGACTTGTATTTCCCAAGCGCTTAGTACAGTGCTCTGCACACAGTAAGAACTCAATAAATGTGATTGATTGATTGATTGATTAATCTCCATTTTACAGATGAGATAACTGAGGCACAGAGAATTTAAGCGACTTGCCCAAGGTCACAGAGCAGACAAATGGTAAAACTGGGATTAGAATAATGATGGTACCTAAGTGCTTACTATGTGCCAGGCACTATCTTAAGTACTGGGGTAGATACAAGATAATCAGGTTGGACATCCTAGCCCACATTTTACAGACGAGGTAACTGAGGCATAAAGAAATAAAGTGACTTGTGCAAGGTCACTCAGCAGACAAGTGGAAGAGCTGGTATAAGAACCCAGATCCTTCTAACTCTCAGGCCAGTGTTCAATCCATTAGGCCATGCTGCTTCATACTTGCCAGCCATATGACCTTGGCCAAGTCACTTAATTTCTCTGGGTCTCAGTTTCATCTTCCGTAAAACAGGGATTAAAGAGCTGTTCTTCCTCCTGCTTAGACTGTGAGCTCCATGTGGATTAGATACTCTGTCTAATCTGACTGCATTATATCTACCCCAGTGCTTGGTGCAGAGTAAGTGCTAAACAGATACTACTTTCAATACTGTTGTTAATATGTAGAAGTGTTAGCATGGATGATTCTGGGTGCTGCAGTGTAAAGAGAGTGTGGTAAGGCAGGGATGCAGTAACTTGACTCATGTTTTTACCCAGAAGCTTTAGTCAGAGGGTCTGGAAAGTCCTCGCTGTCACAGCCAAGGGGAAGGGGCTTGATCTTTACAGCAAAGGGTTCTCTCAGATTGAACTGACTGGGGGTGCGTGAATAACGCAGGTCTGAGGGAGAGATATCTCACAGAACCATTAAGGGGAAGATGGAGAGGGAAGAGTCATGGGTGTTGAACATAATGGGTGTTCAGGAGGGCAATTAGCGCCCATTTCTTCCAAAGATGCTGGGGCTGCTGTCAGAGACAGAGTCTTTGGCTGCAGGGCCCATGGGGCTGATCCAGGATAGCACTGCACAGAGGCTGATGGTCTTTGGTTTGATTCCTTCGCAAACATTTTTTCAAAACTAGGTTACCAGAGGACTGGAGGCAATGCCCTGTCATGGGTAGGAACAGCATTGTCTAGTGGATAGAGCATGGGCCTTGGAGTCAGAAGGCCCTGAGTTCTAATCCTGGCTCTGCCACTTGTCTGCTGTGTGACTTTGGGCAAGCCGCTTTACTTCTCCGTGGCTCAGTTACCTCATCTGTAAAATGGGGTTTAAGATTGTGAGCCCCAGGTTAAGATTGTGAGTCCCTGTGACACAGGAATTGTGTCCAGCCTTCTTAGTTTGTATCTACCCCAGTGCTTAGAATAGTACCTGGCATATAGTAAGTGCTTAACAAATACCATAGAAGAAAAAAAAAAACCCTTAAGCTCTTGGCCAACAGTGGCAGGTAGTCTCTTGGAGCTGATCCTGAGCCCGGCTGGAGAGCAGAAGGATTTATCTCCATCAAAGCAAGCCCAGAAACAAGGGCTGGCACAAGGTGAATGCCCCTGATCCATGTAACCAAGCCAAGTTGTCTTGGTTCAGAAGGCCTCTGTGGTGAAGGGCCACTTCCAGCCATCCCGGCTCCCTTCCTGAGGGATGCTGTCTGCAATCTCCAATCCCAATGGCCAAATTTCTGCCAGCGACATTTAGGACCGACCATAGCTCAGCTAGCAGGTGCAATGCAGACACTGAAAGAGCATTTTCAAAAAGCTGGAATGGAAAGGTTTTGGGGTTTGAGTTACTCTGGGATCGATGGGGTTTCAAATCCCTTTAATACGTGAGGCCCCAGATTTGATTATCATCTCATCCGAATTTGGCATTCTCCTGAGTTCCAGCTCATTAGTCCTTGTTTCTCACAAGAGCCTCCTACTAGGCAATCCTGGGCTTCTTCTCCTGCTTCCCCTGCCCCGCCACCCCCCCACAACCTCTCTCCTTTCCCAATCACAGTCTAGTCTCATTTTTGTCCACTTAGAGCAGCAACAGAGAGTGCCCCCATCCCATTGAAATCCCTCCTCTGGGTTGTAACATTTCCCCAAACTAAGACAATTAGCTTTGCGCCTCTAACTCATTACCCATTTAACTGAATTACAAATGAAGAGTAGCTACGTCAGTGGTGACCTTAATGAGTATGTTAATTTTAGATTGGAAATGGCTGACTTGAAGTTGGATGACATCTATATATTTTTTAGTTAAACGTGTAAAGATCCAAGGCAATTCAACTGGATTTTATTCAGGATGGAATTGTCCTATAATTAACTTTTTTTTGTGCCCAGAGTTAGTAGGTGGAAGGATGGGGAGGGAAGAGAATGGGGAAGGGAGGAGAAGTAGAGGAGAGAGCGAGCTGTAGAGAAGGGGTCTCAAGATGCCAATTCTGTGTGTGGCTCGGATTCCCCCAGCCTGGCATCCTTAATGGGTGACTCAGATGGGCAGAGAAAGCCAGGCTGTGGAATAAAGGGGCTTGGACTTTGTGAAGGGGAGGAGCCATGGATGCACAGCAAAAGTTGCTGGGAGAGAGGGCTGTTGGCAGTGGACTAGGGGCTTTGGGAGGTAGGGAAGGGGATGTGTGGAAGTAGGACCAATCATTGGCATTTGTTGAGTGCTTACTTTGTGCAAAGCACTGTACTGAGTGTTTGCAGGATGGGAAAGAGAGGGGAAGATGCTTGATGGGGGAGAGGAGAGAGAGGAATAGGAGGCCAGGGAGGATATGGGAAAGAATATCTCCATGGACAGAGGGAGGGTGACAGATACCAGGATGGGAAACTGAAAATCGAATTGCAGCCTCGTTGGCCTTGTCAAAAAGGCCTCACATAATAGTAATAATGGTACTTGGTAAGCTCTTACTATGTGTCAGGCACTGTTCTAAGTACTAGAATAGATACAAGACAACCAGGGTGGACAAAGTTCCTGTCCCACATGGGGCTCACGGTCTTAATCCCCATTTTACAGATGAGGTCACTGAGGCACTGAGGAGTGAAGTGACTTATCCAAGGTCACATAGAAGATAGGTGGTGGAGCTGGGATTGGAACCTAAATCCCTTTGACTTCCAGGCCTGTGCTCTATCCACTAGGCAATGATGCTTCCCATACTTACATCACATGCTGATCAGTGGCGTGAGGGTTAGATGGGGCCGGAAGGACCAATAGCCAAGACTATATGTGACCAAGGTGTTCTGCGGGAGCAACGGAGAAGAGTGGGATGAATTAGATAATTGCAATGATCGAGGTGTTTGGAGGCACTGACAGCCTAGCAGAGTGGACAGTCCATGGAATAATGAACCGCTTCAACAAGCCTTGGAGGCGTAGTGGATAGAGCATGGGCCTGTGAGTCGGAAGGACTTGGATTCTCAACCTGGCTCTGCCAGTTGTCTACTTATGACATTGGACAAATCACTTAACTACTCTGTTCCTCAGTACGCTCATCTGTAAAATGGGGATTAAGCCTGGGAGTCCTATGTGGGACAGGAACCATGTCCAACCCTTTTATCTCGTGTCTACCCCAGCATTTAGAACAGTTTCTGTCACATAGTAAGCACTTAACAAAATTCCACAAGTATTATTATTATTTTTTTCTGGACACTGAGACTCTGGGCCTTGAAAAGGTGACATGTTTTGATTTGGGATTGGGTTTGAGGGGAAAAGAGAAGGGTAGTTCAACCTGATTTGGATCGCAGGTCCCAGATACCTGGAAGATGACTATTTTGCCAACGCGTCTGGGGAAACAGGACACTCTTTTCCTACTCTACCCAGATCACACTCTTCACACCTCCCATGCCAACCTTCTTGTTGCCCTGGGCTCTCAACATTCCCATCCCTGACCCAAAGCTATCTCTTTGCATGGAACTCCCCTTGACTCTAATCTGCAATACCACACTCCTCCCCCTTCTCAAGCCGTTTGAAATATCACTTCTACCTGAAATTCTTCCCAGATGAATCCCCACATCCCTTGGTTGTGTTCCCTTACATCCACGTTTAGATTTGTTCATTATATGCTGACTTTTCTTTGCATTCTTCACATCTATGGTCTTATTTTTTTTCCTATTGCATGCCTGTCAGTTTTTGTGCCAATTTGCATGTTCATTTCACTGCCTGTTCCTTAAGGGCAGAGACCACATCTTTTATTTCTATTGCATGTTCCTAACTGTATTAGGTATCATTAACAATAATAATAATAATAATGGCATTTGTTAAGCACTTACTATGCGCAAAGCACTGTTCTAAGTGCTGGGGAGGTTACAAAGGATCAGGTTGTCCCACGGGGGGCTTGTAGTCTTAATCCCCATTTTACAGATTAGGTAACTGAGGCCCAGAGAAGTGAAGGGACTTACCCAAAGTCACACAGCTGACAAGTGGGAAGCGGGGATTTGAACCCATGATCTTGGACTCCAAAGCCCATCCACTGAGTGCCAAACAAGAGCTCTGTGCATTTTCACATTGAGAAGCTGTGTGATCTAGTGGAAAGAGCACGAGCCAGGGAGTAAGAGGACTGGGTTCTAACTCTGCTGCTGTGTGTCCTTGGGCAAGTCACTCCACTTCTCTATGCCTCAGTTCCCTCATCTACAAAATGGGGATTCAATATCTGTTCTTTCTCCTTCTTAAACCGTCAGACCCACTTGGGACCTTATTATCTTGTATCTACCCCAGCGCTTACAACAGTCATTGGACATAATAAATGCTTAACAAATACCACAATTATTAATTATTACAATTAGCTACCTAGTAAAGAACCCTGCCCACTGTAGGTGCCTGATGCAGTTCTAATAATGATAATGATGGCATGTGTTAAGCGCTTACTGTGCACTGTACTAAGCACTGGGGTGGATACAAGCAAATCAAGTTGGACACAGTCCCTGTCCCATGTAGGGCTCATGATTTTACAGATGAGGTTATTGAGGCACAGAGAATAATAATGGCATTTGTTAAGCGCTTACTATGTGCTAAGCATTTTACTAAGCTCTGGGGTGGATACAAGCAAACTGGGTTGGACACAGTCCCTGTCCCACCTGGGGCTCCCAGTCTCAATCCCCATTTTACAGACGAGGTAACTGAGGCCCAGAGAAGTGAAGTGACTTGCCCAAGGTCACACAGCGGACAAGTGGCACAGCAGGGATTAGATTAGAACCCATAACCTTCTGACTCCCGGGCCTATGCTGTATCTAGTATGCCATGCTGTTTCTCACTATGCCATGCTGCTTTCACAGTGGGCACCCAGCACAGCACATTACCAAAAGAAGGTGTGCAGTATAGTATTTTGCACACAGTGTACACTGTATAAATGCTGCTTCTCTTGAACCTTAGTAGAACTGGTGGATGACAGCAGTGGTGAGTGGAAAATATTGATATAGAAACAGAGTGTCCAGAAAGCCAGATAAAGGTACCATCTTAGATGGAGAGAAGATTAGTGACAGATGGAGAAATGAAAGCCACCCTCAAGAGGATAGGAGGAGATCAATCCAAACTGAGAAGAAAGAGTAAGGATAACATGAAGAGAAAACACCTAGTGATTTCAAGGGACTGCCTTTTTTAGAGAATCGACTGGTTGCCTGGTTCTGGGAGTCCCCTAGATCTCTTAGATAGGTTTTCTTCCAAAATGGAATTTCATTTTTGTTACAGCACAGAGCAAACAATGTTAATCATTATCATCGTGATCAAACATCTCTAGTGTTCTGAGCAGGCACCAGATGCTGCACAAGATGCTTCAGAGCCCAATTTATGCCTTTATCATCATTACTCCTGTCAAAATGTAATATTCCGCCAGAACGACTGCATTTCCTGAGATGATGGATGGCTTTCTTAAGGTCAGAAGCCGACTTCTGATTAGCTCTGGGGGAGCAGAAAGCCCTCATTTTCTAGATCCCATGGTGGGATAATATGTTAGGAAAGTTCCTGATGGTGGTGAAACTCTCGTTCCAATTACTGTGAACTTTCATAGCTGAAGTGCTAGAGGAACCAAGCAACGCCATTAGGAATTTCTTTAGAGTACAGATTTCAGGAAATGCATGGTGAAATTTCAGTACTGAAATTCAGGACCAAAGGAACCAGAGGGTCCCATTTCCCAAGCACAAATCAATCAATCGATCACCTTTATTGAACACTTACTGCACAGAGCACTAAGTGTGAGGGAGAGTTCAACATAACAGATTTGGTAGATACGTTCCCTGCCCACAGTGAACTCAAGTCTGGAGGTGCTTTGGTTCACTTTCCTCTCCCTCACCCCATCCCATCCTTCTTTGATCGATTAATTATTTATTCCTCTTTGTTGTTTCTTTTTGCCCTATTCAGGTCAAAGGGAAGGAAATCATCTTTGGCCTGGAGCCAGCTGAGCTATTATTGGAAGGCAATTAGATCCCTTGTTTGGTCAATTGCCAATCCCTAATTCCTTGTAGAAGCTATAAGATGCCAGAGGAAACATATTGAGCATAAATGGACCTCTGGGAAGCAGTATGGTCTAGTGGAAAGAGCACAGGAGTGGGAGTCAGGAGGCCTGAGTTCTAAGTCCTCTTTGCTACTGTCTGCTGTGAGACCTTGGGCAACTCACTTGACTTCTCTGGACCTCAGTTTCACCATCCAATCCAATGAGGGTTAAATTCCTGTTCTCTCTCTCCCTCTTCTGTCAGTCCCCTGTGGGACAGGGGCCACATCTGATCTGATTGCATTGCATCAATGGGGAAGCAGCCTGGCCTAGAGCATAGAGCACGGACCTGGGGATTAGAAGGCCTTGGGTTTTAATTCCAGTTATGCCACTTCTCTGCTGTGTGACCTTGGGTAAGTCACTTCCCTTTTCTGGGCCTCAATTACTGCAGCTGTAAAATGAAGCTTTAGATTGTGAGCCCCATGTGGAACAGGGACAATGTCCAACCTGATTAGCTTATATCTACCCCAGTGCTAAGAACAGAGCTTGATACATAGTAAGCGCTTAACAAATACTATTACAATCATTGCTATCATCAACCCCACCACTTAGGACAGTGCTTGGCACAAAGTTGGAACTTAACAAATACTACAATTATTATTATTATTACTGTGAGCCCCACCTGTTAGCATTCTCTCCACCTTAATTTTATTTTATTTCATTCTATTGCATGTAACTTCATTTATTTATATTAATGTCTGTCTCCCCCTCTAGACTACAACCTCATTATAGGCAGGGAATATATCTGTTTTAGTGCAATATTGTACTCTCCCAAGTGCTTAGTACAGTGCTCTGCACATGGTAAGCACTCAATAAATATGATTGACTGACTTGTTTGATTCCTCCAGTCCACCAAGTTCATGTTCTAGAGGAAAACGTATTATGCACAGGAGGACAGTTCAGCAGAAGAGGTAGATTTGAGCAGATATGGGCCTGAGGAAGAGAGCCAATTCACAGGCAGAAAAGAATTCCTTCGCCTCCTTTACCTCTTCCTAGCAGGAGATGAGGCTGCTCTGACAGCAGCTGGTAGTAATAATCCTAACAATCCAATCAATCGATCCATCAGTAACAATTGTGGTGTTTGTTAACACTCATTATGGCCAAGCACTGCTCTAAGCACTGGGGTAGATACAAGGTAATTGGGGTGGATACAGTCCCTGTCCCACTTGGGGCTCACAGTCTTAATCCCCATTTTATAATAATAATAATAATAATAATGGCATTTATTAAGCGCTTACTATGTGCAAAGCACTGTTCTAAGCACTGGGGGGATACAAGGTGATTAGGTTGTCCCACGTGGGGCTCACAGACTTAATCCCCATTTTACAGTTGAGGTAACTGAGGCATAGATAAGTTAAGTGACTTGCCCAAGTCACACAGCAGACATGTGGCAGAGCCGGGATTTGAACCCATGACCTCTGACTCCAAAGCCCGGGCTCTTTCCACTATGCCACGCTGCTCCTCATTTTAAAGATGATGTCAGTGTGGCTCAGAAAACTGAAGAGATTTGCCCAAGGTGGAGCTGGGATTAGAACCCATATCCTCTGACCCCAGGCCCCTTCTCTTTCCAGTAGACCACACTGTGTGTAGAGCACTGTAGTAAGCACTTGGGGAGAGTACAATATAAGAGTTCTGATAGTCATGTTCAACTGCCCAAATATCCAACTATCCGTAGCTAAGAAAGTCTCCTCTCTGTTTCTTCTGCCTCTGATTACTGTGTCCACATAATTGTCCCGGAACATCTGAGCTTCAAAGAAAAGAAGGTGCACATTCCTGGGCAGGTGATGCCTGCTGGACTTGACCCAAGAAAGGGCCCGGGCTGCTGGGGAGAAGGGAAATCGGGCCAGAGAAATCAGGCCCCACTGCCCTGGCTCACGTGCCCATGGGCAAAGGCGAGGACTCGACTGCAAACATTGCCCTCGGGCATGTAGGTAGGTAGGCATCCAGACACTGAAATGACCAACAGGGTGCTATTCTTCTTGCCTGGGAGCCCGTTGTTGGGTAGGGACCATCTCTATATGTTGCCGACTTGTACTTCCCAAGCCCTTAGTACAGTGCTCTGCACACAATAAGTGCTCAATAAATACCATTGAATGAATGAATGAATTCAGGGTCTAGACGCCCCTCTGACTAGTTCTCCGGTGACCATTTTGCAGTGGGCCCCGTCCCAACGGTCAGATTACAGGGACAGGTCAGCCAGAGCTGCTCTTTGGAAACAGGTCACTTTGAGCACAAGAAAAATTCCCCCAACATGCCCACAGATGTGGTCTAGTTTTTTATTAATTACAGGAGAACAAGGCATCTTGGGGGGGGGGGGGGGTGAGATTAATAATAATAATGATAACTCTGGTATTTAATAATAATAATAATGGCATTTATTAAGTGCTTACTATGTGGAAAGCACTGTTCTAAGTGCTGGGGGGTTACAAGGTGATCAGGTTGTCCCTCGGGGGCGCTCACAGTCAATCCCCATTTTACAGATGAGGTAACTGAGGCACAGAGAAGTTAAGTGACTTGCCCAAAGCCACACAGCTGACAATTGGCAGAGCAGAATTTGAACCCATGACCACTGTCTCCAAAGCCCGTGCTCTTTTCACTGAGCCATGCTGAAGCACTTATATGTCAAGCACCATTCTAAGTGCTGGAGTAATGATAATAATAATAATGTTATTTGTTAAATGCTTACTATGTGCCAGGCACTGTTCTAAGCACTGGGGTAGATACAAGATAATCGGGTTGGACACAGTCCCTGTCCCACATAGCTCTCACAGTCTTAATCCCCATTTTACAGATGAGGTAACCGAGGCACAGAGGAGTTAAGGGACTTGCCCAAGGTCATATGGCAGTCAAGTGGCAGAGCTGGAATTAGAACCTATGACCTTGTGACACCCAGGCCCGCGCTTTATCCACTAGGCCATGCCGCTTCTCTGCTGCTAAATACAAAGTAATCATGTTGGACATAGTCCAAGTAGAGTGGTGAACAGGGATTGGATCTCCATTTTACAGATGAGGAAACTGAAGCACAGAGAAGTCAAGTGCCTTGACCACAGTCACACAGCGGGTGATGATGGAGTAGGAATTAGAACCCAAGTCCTCGGGTTCCTCCTCTAGGTGAGTGAGGAAGGAGGTGATGAAGTTGGGGGCCTGAGGGAGAGAGCTTAGGGCATTGCCTCTCTCCTCTGGAGACTTCTGATTTGTGGGAATTTTAAGGGTAGAAGGTAAGTGAGAAAGAGGAGTTTGTTAAACCACCGTAATGGAGAAGCCGGGATGCAAAGACTCCAGAGGACCTGGAAAGTATGAAATCAAAGGGGAAAGGTGACAGGTCTACAACCAGTCAGACAGTAGTAAAACTAGGTCATCAAAGGCCCTGGAATGTACAGACTGTCAGGAGTGAAGTTAATCATGAAAGGGTCATCATCATAAACAGTGTCGTAAATCATATCGAATTAGCCAAGTTGTTGGCTGGGATCCTGACTTCCTACTCTATTGTACTCTCTCAAGTGCTTAGTACACTGCTCTGCATACAGTAAGCACTCAATCAATACGATTGATTGGTGTTAATATATTAATTCATTCATTCAGTCAATCGTATTTATTCATTCATTCAATCGTATTTATTGAGCGCTTACTGTGTGCAGAGCACTGTACTAAGGGCTTGGGAAGTACAAGTTGGCAACATATAGAGACCGTCCCTACCCAACAGCAGTCTCACAGTCTATTCCTGTTTTCATTCATTCAATCACATTTATTGAGCACTTACTGTGTGCAGAGCACTGTACTAAGCGCTTGGGAAGTACAAGTCGGCAACATATAGCCACGGTCCCTACCCAACAATGGGCTCACATTCTAGAAGACCATTTTCTAAGTGTCTGTGGAACTATCCTTTGATTGTGAGCCCCTTGAGGCACATCCCAGAGTCTGTATCTGAATTTTGTTAACCCCAGCATTTAATAGTGTTGGACCCAAGGTAAGTACTTAAAAATATTATAACAACCACGATAATCATTACTAAGAATGAATGAGAATCTACCATGTTCTGGGGACCTACTGTGCAGGGAGAAATCTCCTGAGTTTGTACAGAGTGCAGAGTTCTGTACTGGCTGCTTACTGCATGCAGAAGACTCTACTGAGCACCTACTGTGTGCAGAGCACTGTGCAAGGCATTTTAGGACACACAGATAATATTAAATTATAATAATTGTGGCATTTGTTAAGCGCTGACTGTGTGCCAAGCGTCATACTAAGCGCTGGGGTGGATAAAAGCAAATCGTGTTGGGCACAGTCCCTGTCCCAGATAGGGCTCACGGTCTCAATCCCCGTTTTAGAGATGATGTAACTGAGGCACAGAGGAAGTGAAATGACTTGCCCAAGGTCACACTGCAGACACTTGGCCGAGCTGGGATTAGAACCCACAACTGTGGAATCCCAAGCCCATGCTCTTGCCACTAGGCAATGCTGCTTCTAATAATAATTATGATATGTGCTTACTAGGTGCCAAGTACTGTGCTAAGCATTGGGGTACCTACAAGGTAATCAGGATGTGTCATGGGGGGCTAACAGTCTTCATCCCCATTTGACAGCAGGGACTGTCTCTATATGTTGCCAACTTGTACTTCCCAAGCTCTTAGTACAGTGCTCTGCACACAGTAAGCGCTCAATAAATACGGTTGAAAGAATGAATGAATGAATGAATGACAGATGGGGTAACTGGGCACAGAGAAGTTAAATGCCTTGCCCAGGTCACACAGCTGAAAAGTGGCAGAGCTGGGATTAGAACCCACGTCCTCTGCCGTGGTCTTGCCACTAAGCCAAGCTGCTTCTCTAGCCAAGCTGAGTTCATGTATTCCCTTGAAAGACCACAGATACAGTATGGACAGATAGCAAATGCTGTTTGCTAGTAGAGAAGCAGTGTGTCCTAGAAGAAAGAACCTGGGCCTGAGAATCAGAGGACCTGGGTTCTAATCCTTGCTCTGCAACTTACCTGCTGTGTGTGACCTTGGGTTAATCAGTTCACTTCTCTAGGTCTCAGTTACCTCATCTGTAAAATGAGGATCAAGTCTGTGAGCCTCATGTGGGACATGGACTGTGTATCTTGTGATTATCTTCTAGGCTGTGAGCCTGCTGTTGGGTAGGGACCGTCTTTATATGTTGCCAACTTGTACTTCCCAAGTGCTTAGTACAGTGCTCTGCACACAGTAAGAGCTCAGTGAATGTGATTGAATGAATGAATGAATGAATCTTGTATCTACCCCAACAGTTAGTACAGTGCCAGGCACATAGTAAGTTCTTCACAAATACAATTAAAATAAAATAAATGCTAGACCTGCTAAATTATTGCCTTGCATTCTGGTGCGCTTCCTTTGAACTTGGATCTGTCCCCTTTAAGCACTTGATTTTTGCCACTCTTACCCGCAGTCTTGTCTTATGCCATCGAGTCATCTCTGACCCATAGCGACGCCATGGATACATCTATCCCAGAACGCCCCACCTCCAATCTCTAATCATTCTGGCAAAAATAAGGAAGTGGTTTACCATTTCCTCTTTCTGTGGAAGGGTCAACTTGAGTCTCCACCCTCAACTCTCTTCCATGCCGCTGCTGCCCAGCACAGGTGAGTTTTGACTTGTAGCAGATCGTCTTCCACTCACTAGCCACTGGCCAAGCTAGGAATGAAATGGATGGGCCTCTGCTTGATTCTCCCTCCCATAGTTGAGACTGGTAGAGTGCTGGAAACTCTAATGCACATATCTGTAATTTATATTAATGTCTGTCTCCCTCTCTAGACTGTAAGTTCCTTGTGGGCAGGTAGTGTGCCTACCAGCTCTGTTGTATTACACTCTCCCAAGAACTTACTTAAAAGTATTTTGCACACCATAAGTGTTCAGTAAAAAACATTGATTGATTGATTGATTGGAGAGCTTTTGTGTGCTGGAGAGGTCCTTATCTCTTTGCCCCTGGGATCCTGGTGGAAGGGAAGAGGCCCCAACACAGGGTAGAAATCGGTTTCCGCCTCATGCCTCTAGACTATAAGCTTGTTGTGGGCAGGGATTGTGTCTACCAACACTGTGTCCCCCTCCTACATCACCCTGCTACTCTTCTAATACAACCCAGCCCACAAACTTAGTTCTTCTAATGCTAACCTTCTCACTGTACCTCGATCTCATCTACCCCACTGCCGACCTCTCACCCACACCTTATCTCTGGCCTGGAACACTCTCCCTCCTTATATTAGACAGGTAATTCCTCTCCCCCACATCAAGGCCTTATTGAAGGCACATCTCCTCCAAGAAGCCTTCCCTGACGAAGCTCTCCTCTCCTCTTCACCCACTCTCTTCTGTGTTGCACTAATTTGCTCCCTTCATCATCCTCCCTCCAATCCCCACAGCTCTTACATATATATCTGCATATAGAGAAGAGCATGGCTTAGTGGAAAGAGCCCGGGCTTGGGAACCAGAGGATGTGGGTTCTAATTTGGGCTCCACCACTTGTCTGCTGTGTGACCCTGGGCAAGCTATTTAACTTCTCTGTGCCTCAGTTCCCTCATCTGTAAAATAGAGGTTAAGACTGTGAGCCCCACGTGGGGGAATCTGACTACCTTGTAATCATTCATTCATTCAATTCAATCATATTTATTGAGCACTTACTGTGTGCAGAGCACTGTACTAAGCGCTTGGGAAGTATGAAGTACGACATATAGAGACGGTCCCTACCCAACAGCGGGCTCACAGTCTAGAAGGGGGAGACAGACAACAAAACAAAACAAGTAGACAGGTTTATCTACCCCAACACTTAGAACAGTGCTTGGCACATAGTAAGTGCTTAACAAGTACCATTACTATTATTATTATTATTACTGTATATCTGTCATTTATTTCCTTATTTATATTACTGTCTGTCTCCCCCTCAAGACTGTGAGCTCGTTATGGGCAGGGAATGTGTCTGTTTGTGTTATAACGTACTTTTCCAAGTGTTTAATACAGTGCTTGGCACACAGTAAGCTCTCAATAAATATGACTGAATGAATGAAGGAAGGAAGGAATACTGTTATATTTGTTATATTTTACTCTCTCAAGCGCTTAGTACAGTAAACACACAGTAGTGCTCAATAAATATGATTGATTGATTGACTGATCGATTGGTCAGCAGCTGGGACAAGAGGAAGGCTTTCTTCCTTGATCCCTGGCTGGGAGCGATGGGAAGATCCTGAGGGGACTCCACAATACAGCACGCTTTTCTCTGCCCTGCCAGGCTCTGGGGAGACACCGATCAGGCGGTGCCATTTGGCTGGAATCAAAACGCGGAAAACAAGGCTGCCAATTACCATCCTTAATGAAGAACCCGGAGTCAGCAGGAAATATCATGCAATAAATTCAATGGGAAGAGAAACAAGCAACTCCATCAAAATAAGGTGCTGATTAGTTTTGGTACTTGAATAACTGAGCACAAACCAGGATGCAGGAACAGCATCCTCTTGAAAGGCAGCATCTGGAGTCTTTGTCAACTATATTGCAAACAACCTATAGCATTAAAGTCGGTAGCCGCCATAACACGCATACACCCTTTTCCCCATCAACTTCAAATTCAGTTTTTCGATAGCTACCGAAACCAGCGGTACCAAGGGGAACTGGATGATAACGTTCGAAACTATGTACAAAATAACTTACGACATCTCCTTCTTTTTGCGAGAGAATCTTTCTGAATTTTAATTTCCCATCCAGCCGGGGTTCTAAAACCCCTTGCCATATGGTAGGGGTTAGGGCTATTGATCTGCACTAGAGAATTCCCTCTCTAATTGAAGAGCACCAGCAACCAGAGAACTTAAACACTGCAACACTGTAGTGACATTATTCTACTAGGCCCTGTCCAATTTTCCAAACCAGCTGCCTCTGTGTACTAAAGCAGCTTTCATTATGGTGTCTTCCTTTCTCTCCCCCAGGAAAGCCTCTTCCTGCCTGTTGAAACTCTGAATAATTCAAGCCCGTGTTAATAAACTGCCTACCCTGTTCTGCTCGGCTAACTAAATTGTACCAGCTGGTTCTCTCCTCTATGCTTCGGCCCCACCCCTGCTCCCTCAACCCTCTCCGTGCTGAAACCTCCAAGCCCCCCTTTCTCGGTGCTTTACACCTTCTCTCAGAGGCGAAGCACCATTGACTTTTGGCGGAAGTCCATCCCATCGTTAGAGGCTCTCCAGCTCAACTCAGATCTAGTGCGGAGTCTCTTCTCTCAATGTGGAGGGTAGTGTCTGAACCTCACTTGAAATTGGAGCAATACCACTTGCTTAACCACCCCCCAGATTGAGTTGATAAACTGGATTTGTGACTCCCTTTCACCTCTCCCCACCCAAGAATCAATAAGAGAATTCCTTCTGAGCCCTTTGAATTGAAATCACCAACAGGATTTGTGATTGCCATCGAACTCTCGCCCAAATTCTGCCTCTGCCCTGGTACGCCCTCCTTCTTCATATAATAATCAATAATAATTATGATACTTGTTAAGTGCTTAGTATGTGCCAAGTGCTGTTCTAAGCACTGGGGTTGATACAAATTAGTCAGGTTGGACAGAGTCCCTGTCCCACGTGGGGTTCACACACTTATCCCCATTTTACAGATAAGGTAACTGAGGCACAGAGAAGTGAAGTGACTTGTCCAAGGTCACACCGCAGACATGTGGCAGAGCCTGAATCAGAACTCAAGTCCTTCTGCTCAGGCCTGTGCTCTATCCACTAAGCCACACTGCTTCACTCTCTGAAAGATGATCATTCTCCCCTCCTTCAAAACCTTGCTAAAGGAACATTGCCTCCAAGAGGCCTTCCCTGACTAGGCCCTCATTTCCTCTACTTCCGCTCCCTTCTGCGTCTCCCTGATGTGCTTCCTTAGTCACCCCACCCCTCCCTCAGCCCCACAGCACTTATGTACACATCTGTAGTTTATTTATTTATATTAATGTCTGTCCCCCTCTAGACAGTAAGCTCCTTGTGGGCAGGAGACAAGTCTACCAACTGTGTCATATTGTACTTTCCCAATTGCTTAGTACAGGGCTCTGCTCACAGTAAACACTCAATATATAGTATTGATTGCTTGACTGCTTCACATGCCTGCAGAGGCATTCAAATTGCAGACCGTGCTTTGATCAGTTAAGGATTTGTTTGAAAACACAATGTCCGTATTTTCTTTTTCTGGTCTAATTCTCATCTTGTCTTTGCATTTTGGACCTTTAGCATCTCAGTAACGAACAGTGCCCTGCACACAGTAAGTGCTCAATAAATACGACTGAATGAATGACCCAGTCCCCAACTCTCCACCCCAGGTACGTTTTTCCTTTAGGTCTGGAAACATTCCCCCTGTTCTCCACTGGAATAAAGCTACTGACTGTCAATCTCCCTCTAAATCTTGAGTAAGATCTCAGAAGATTTGTCCAGGATTTATAATGCATGACTAGAGTCAGCCTTCTTCCTTCTAAACTCTCTTTAATAAATGAAGGGTCCCACTTGAAAAGACATAGCAGATGTATCATACACGCCCAAGCTCTTAGTACAGTGCTCTGCATATAGTAAGCACACAATAAATACCATTGATGATGAGGAGGAGGATGATGAGGAGGAAAAGAGGCAAAGTCCCATGTCCTTCCTCAGGTTCATTCATTCAATCATATTCATTCAATCGTATTTACTGAGTGCTTACTGTGTGCACAGCACTGTACTAAGCACTTGGAAAGTACAATTCCTGCCCACAACGGGCTCACAGTCTAGAAGAGGGGAGACAGACATCAAAACACGTACAAAGGCATCAATAGCATCAATTTAAATAAATGGAATTATATAAATATACACATCATTAATAAAATAAATAGAATTATAAATATGGACATATATACACACAAGTGCTGTGGGGAGGGGAGGGGGGTGGAGCAGGGGAAGGGAGTGGGAGCAATGGGGAGGGGGAGGGGAGCAGAGGAAAAGGGGGGCTCAGTCTGGGAAGGCCTCCTGGAGGAGGTGAGCTTTCAGTAGGGCTTTGAAGGGATGAAGAGAGTTAGTTTGGCAGATGTGAGGAGGGAAGGCATTCCAGGCTAGAGGTAGGACGTGGGCCAGGGGTTGACGGCGGGACAGGTGAGAATGCGGCACAGTGAGGAGGTGAGCAGCAGAGGAGCAGAGTGTGTGGGCTGGGCTGTAGAAGGAGAGAAGGGAGGTGAGGTAGGAGGGGGTGAGGTGATGGAGCGCTTTGAAGCTCCAATAGTGAGGAGCTTTTGCTTGATACAGAGTCCTGACCAGGGCTATAAAATGCAAAATGGGGCCTTGTTTGAACTGCTCAATTTCACCAATGAGTGAGAAAGTGGATTGGGCACCCATTTTGCTTATTCCAATGATCATGTCTTCTCTGGGGAATGAGAAAGTTGATGACAGGTTCTTACTCTGATAATAATGATGGTATTTGTTAAGCACTTTCTATGTGAGAAGCACTGTTCTAAGCGCTGGGGTAGAAATAAGGTAATCAGGTTGTCCCAGGTGGGGCTCACAGTCTTAAACCCCATTTTACAGATGAGGTAACTGAGGCACAGAGAAGTTTAGTGGCTTGCCCAAGGTCCCACAGCAAACAAGTGGCAGAGCCAGGATTAAAACCCACATCCTTTGACTCTCAAGCCCACACTGTTTCCTCTAAACCAGCTGCTTCTCTGATCCATCTTCATTAGCAGAGCCCCGATTTACATAACGCGATCCTTTACCATCACCCCCTTGGAGCAGAAATGTCAGCCCCAAGAGGGACTAAGGGACTTCAGGGAGCCCCACGGCTGTAGTTCAACCCTTTCCGGAGCTTGCTCCTGGGAGGAACTCAACGCGGGATAATAATAACTGTGGTATTTGTTAAGCACTTACCTTGTGCCATGCACTGTTCTAAGCACTGAGGTAGAAACTAGATATTCAGGTCAGACTCAGTCCCCGTCCCACATGGAGTTCATAGTCTAAGTGATGAGGGATGTCCAAGAGTCTCTCCACCAGGGTGAAGAGACTTTAAAGCACTCAATCACTCAAGCATTGAAGCGCTCAAATCACCTTGCCACCCTCCTACTTCACCTCGTTCTAATCCTAACCTTCTCACTGTACCTCGCTCGATCTCGTCTATCTCGCTGCCGACCTCCCTGCTACTAAGCTCTTGGGAGGGTACAATATTACAATAAATAGGCACATTCCCTGCCACATTGAGCTTACAGTCTAGAATTGGAGACAGACATTAATATAAATAAATATAATTACAGACATGTACATAAGTGCTGTGGGGCTCGGAAGGGGGATGAATAAAGGAAGCAAGTCAAAGTGGCACAGAAGGGAGCGGGAGAAGAGGAAAGGAGGGCTTAGTCAGGGAAGACCTTTTGGAGGAATTGTGCCTTCAATAAGGCTTTGAAGGTGGGGAGAGTCATTATCTGTCGGATATGAAGAGGGAAGCGGTTCCAGGCCAGAAGCAGGATGTGGGCTAGACTGTAAGCTCAATGTGGCAGGGAATGTGTCTATTTATTGTAACATTGTACCCTCCCAAGAGCTTAGTACAGTGCTCTGCACACAGTAAGCTCTCAATAAATGCGGTTGACTGACTGACTGATGCCTCTCCACTGAAGGGACAGCCTGCTGTGGGCTGAAAGGAAGACTAAAAATCAAGGCTTGAATTGGTGTTTTCAAAAAAAGTATTCTGCCTCACAGGAAGATGTGTGACATTTCTCAACTCGAATTGACAAATTAATTTTCCTCCCATTAAGAAAGAAAAGGCTTAAGAGAAAAGGGTGGTCATAAAATGTTTTAACCTCAATAAGTGATTTTTGAAAGCTATTGGGGAAAAGGAAAATTCTAAGACCATGTGAAATGACATGATTAGGCAACTAACACACATACTCTAATTACCACACTGTGTTCCCGCTGTAGGACTGTGTGGTGACAGAATCATTTCCATTAGGGAATCATGAAATCTGAGCCATAATGGGTGCGAGCTAGACATTGCTGGTGTAATGAGGACTTTATTCAAATGCAGTAAAAGCAAATTGGCACTGGGAACCTCTTAGATCGGGGAAGTGAAAGAAATAATGGGTATAAAATGTAGCTAGGCTGAGCAAGGGAAACTTAGTGACTTCATAAAGTTAGAAGAGAAGAAAAGTAAAACCCAAAATGAGGGCGAGGGTTCAATCTTCTCAGTGAGTTCAATTTTACTCCATCAGTTCACCTGATGCTCTTTGAAAGGTCACAGACAAATGAGGTTCTAATAGATTAATTAAAAGAAAAGATCACTTTTGGTTTCTGATCATTTAGTTTAAAGCTCATTTACCCACACTTAATTACATAAGATGCCGCAATTGAGCTGGATCATCAGAAAACTGGAAATTTTCTTGACACTTTCTGAGTACTGCAGTGCTTACTTTGCACTCCATTTGACTATGAGCTCGTTGAAGGCAGAAATCAAGTCTTTGCCTTCTTCAGTCTGTTCATTCATTCAATCATATTTATTGAGCGCTTACTGTGTGTAGAGCACTGTACTAAGTGCTTGGAAAGTACAATTCAGTGAAAAATAGAGACAATCCCTGTCAGCAATGGTTCCTCAAATTGTTAAGACTGTACAGTACTCTGTAAACCTTCTAGATTGTGAGCCCAGTGTTGGGTAGGGACCATCTCTATTTGTTGCCGATTTGTACTTCCTAAGCACTTAGTACAGTGCTCTGCAAACAGTAAGCATTCAGTAAATATGATTGAATAAATGAATGAAACAATATGCTCCTGGTATGTTGCCAACTTGTACTTCCCAAGCGCTTAGTACAGTGCTCTGCACACAGTAAGTGCTCAATAAATACGAATGATTGATTGATTGATTGGTACAGTTCACTTCACTCAGTAGGTACATATGTATTCATTTATTATATTAAGGATATGTCTGTATCCAGTGTGGCTCAGTGGAAAGAGCCCAGGCTTTGGAGTCAGAGGTCATAGGTTCAAATCCCGGCTCCACCAACTGTCAGGTGTGTGACTTTGGGTAAGTCACTTAACTTCTCTGTGCCTCAGTTACCTGATCTGTAAAATGGGGATGAAGACTGTGAGCCCTGTGTGGGAAAACCTGTTCACCTTGTAACCTCCCCAGCGCTTAGAACAGTGCTTTGCACATAGTAAGCACTTAACAAAATGCCATTATTATTATTATTATTATTTATCTATTTTGATGGTATTGACACCTGTCTACTTGCTTTGTTTGGTTGTCTGTCTCTCCCTTCTAGACTGTGTGCCTGTTGTTGTATAGGGATTGTTTCTATATGCTGCCTATTTGTACTTCCCAAGTGCTTAGAACAAGTACTCTGTACACAGTAAGTGCTCAATTAATATGATTGAATGAATGAATACTCAAGACAGTGCTCTTCAGACAGACCCTGTGGGTCAGAACAATGCTCTGCTTAGAATAGGTGCTCCGGAGAGTGCTCCACAAACAGCGGGTGCCTGGTAAGTGCTCTGCACAGTCAACCTAAGGGATAATTCCATTACAACTCAAAATCATATTATGTGTACATTCAAAGACCTGGAGACTGGCTTGAATGGGGATCTCAGTTTTCAAGAGTTGCATAGGGGAAGACAGCCTCATAGGGTATTTTGATGATATTAAATCTCTCAGAAGTTTCAAAAAAGGAGAAAAGAAAGAAAAGCCGCAGGAACAAAGCAGCGTGGCTCAGTGGAAAGAGCATGGGCTTTGGAATCAGAGGTCAGGGGTTCAAATCCCGGCTCTGCCAAGTGTCAGCTATGTGACTTTGGGCAAGTCACTTAACTTCTCTGTGCCTCAGTTACCTCATCTGTAAAATGGGGATTAAGGCTGTGAGCCCCCCATGGGACAACCTGCTCACCTTGTAACCTCCCCAGCGCTTAGAACAGTGCTTTGCACATAGTAAGCGCTTAATAAATACCATCAGTATTATTATTAACGCTGACATTTCTCTTAGAATTCATTCTACATTGCTTGTTAAATGCTACAACCTCACTCTCATTCATTAATTAATTAATTCATTCATTCAATTGTATTTATTAAGCGCTTACTGTATGCAGAGCACTGTACTAAGCACTTGGGAGGTACAAGTCGGCAACATATAGAGACTGTCCCTACCCAGCTTAGTATACACCGGGCTTTGGAGTCAGAGTCATGGGTTCAAATCCCGGCTCAGCCACATATCTGCTGTGTGACCTTGAGCAAGTCACTTAACTTCTCTGAGCCTCAGTTACCTCATCTGTAAAATAGGGATTAAGACTGTGAGCCCCACGTGGGACAACCTGATCACCTTGTATCCCCCCCAGCACTTAGAACAGTGCTTTGCACATAGTAAGCACTTAACAAATGCCATTATTATTATTATTATTATTATTATTATTATTGTGCTCTGCACACAGTAAGCACTCAATAAATGCAACTGAATGAATGAATGAATAGAAGGGGGAGACAGACAACAAAACAACGCATGTAGACAGGTGTCAAAATCATCAGAACAAATAGAATTATAGCTATATGCACATCATTACCAAAATAAACAGAATAGTAAATATTAATAGGTATCTCCCCTACCTTCCACCCCACAACTGGAAACTGCCAATATCACCAGCAAATGAAAATTAGGACAGTGCAAGCAGCAGGCCAGAAATGGGAGTATTATCTCATTGGGTGAGAAATTCACAGCCGGAAAAACAGAAAGAGTAACTGCTAGAGGTGACAGGCCTGGGCTGACCCTTCCTTTAAGAATCTAAGCCACAAGAAAGGTGAGTTCAGTGGTTTCTCAACAGGGGATGATGAGGGTCAATGGTGAAGATCAGTGGTGTCTGGATCGGAGTTGCCTCCTGCAAGCGAACACAGACCATCTTGCCCCAGCCTGAGTAGAGAACAGCTTGTTTATCCTTCCAGAACAAGGAGATTTGGGTCAGGGATGGTTCCCCCAAGAACAAATCATCAGTGGAGGGAAAGCAAAGTCTGCAATCTCCTTCACCCATTCCAGCATTGTGTGACCTTGGGCAAGTCACTTAACTTCTCTGTGCCTCACTTACCTCATCTGTAAAAGGGAGATTAAAAGTGTGAGCCCCATGAGGGACAATCTGATTACCCTGTATCCACCCCAGTGCTTAGAACAGTGCTTGGCACTTAGTAGGCACTTAACAAATACCATCATCATTATTACTATTATTATTACCTGCAGAGGAAATACCAGGCTTGGGCTCGGGCCAGGGACTGGGGAGCTGGAGGACCTGGATTCTAATCTCTGATTCACCATTTCCCTGCTATGTGGCCTTGGGCAAGCCACTTCACTTCTCTGTGACTCAATTGCCTCATCTGTACAATGGAATCAATATCTCTTCTTCCTTCTACTTAGACCATGAGCCCCAGGTAGGATAAGGACTGTGTCTGACTTGTTTACCCTGGAGAAGCAGTGTTGCTTAGTGGATAGAGCACTGACCTGGGAGACAGAAAGACCTGGGTGCTAATTCCAGCTCTACCACATGTCTGCTTGGACAAGTTACTTCACTTCTCTGGACCTCATTGACCTCATCTGTAAAATGGGGATAAGAGTGTGAGCCCCATGTGGGACAGAGATTGGGCCTGACCTGATTAACTTGTATCTACCACAGCACTTAGAACAGTGCTTGGCACATAGTAATCACTTAACAAATACCATAATTACTGTATCTAACCCAGCATTTCATTCAGCACTTGGCACAGAGCAAGCATTTAAGAAATACCACCCAACCTAGACCCCCAGGGATGACCATGGCAGGTTGACGAATGGCATGTTTCCAAGAGGGATCCACACTGGATGTTTCAGCAAAGGTACATATTTGTTAAGTGCTTACTCTGTGCTAAGCACTGTACTAAGACAGTACTAAGAGACAAGATCATCAGGATGGACAGAGTCCCATTCCCACACGCAGCTCACAGTCTAAGGGCGTGGGATAACAGGTAGTGATTCCCCATTTTGCATTTTTCTTCCTGCCTGGAATTGCCTCCACAGTCAAATGCCCTTGGCCATAACCGTCCCTCTAGACTGTGAACTCGTTGTGGGCAGGGAATGTGTCTACCAATTCTGTTATATTGTTATGTTGTACTCACCCAAGTTCTTAGTACAGTGCTCTGCCCACAGTAAGCGCTCAATATATACGATTGATTGATGGATTGAATGATCCTATCTTCAAAGTCCTTCTTAAATTCCACCTACTCCAGGTCACTTTCCCCAATTAATTTTTCCTATCCCCAGGTGAGGACCTCTCAGCCATCACCTCCACAGTTCTGCACTCCCAACCATTCATAGCACTAATATACACATCAATTTTTGTACTCTGCTATTTAATCATTTACCCATCCATAATTTTGGCCATCTCTCCAGGTTCTTCTTCCTCCTCTCTATAACGTATTCTGTGTCTGTCTTCCCTGCTGGGTTGCAAGTTCCTATCTTCAATCAATCAATCACTCAATTGCACTCATTGAGTGTTTACTGTGTGCAGAGCACTGTATAAAGTGCTTGGGAAAGTAGAATACAGCAATAGAGTGACAATCCCTGCCCACAACAAGCTCACAGTCTTTGGTGGGGTGGGGAGAGAGACATCAGTACAAATAAACAGACATCAATATAAATAAATCAAGATAACAGATATATACATAAGTGCTCTGTGGGCTGGGGATGGGGAAGAGATAAGGGAGCAAGTCAGGGTGAGGCAGAAGGGAGTGCGAGAGGAAGAAAAGGGGAGCTTAGTCTGGGAAGGCCTCTTGGTGGAGATGTACCTTCATTAAGGCTTTGAAGTGGGGCAGAGTAATTGACGTATATGAGGAGGTAGGGAGTTCCAGGCCAGAGGTAGGACATGGGCAAGGGGTCGGCAGTGAAACAGGTGAGACTGAGGCACAGTGAGAAGGTTAACACCAGAGGAGTGAAGTGTGCAGGCTGGGTTGTAGAAGAAGAGAAGTGAGGTGAGGTAGGAGTGGGCAAGGTGATGGGAGTGCATAAGGAGTTTGACACGGAGGTGAATAGGCAACCACTGGAGATTTATGATGAGGATCGGGGGGCATGTCCTGAACGTTTCTGTAGAAAGATGATCTGGGCAGTGGAGTGAAGTATGGACTGGACTGGGGAGAGGCAGGAGGTTGGAAGGTCAGCAAGGAAAGCTGATGCAGTAATCTAGGTGGGATAGGATAAATGTATTAATGTGGTAGCAGTTTGGATGGAGAAGAAAGGGCCGATTTTAGTCGCGCTGTAAAGTGAGACCGACTGGGAGAGTTCAATACAACAGTATAACAGACTTTTAGACTGTGAGCCCACTGTTGGGTAGGGACTGTCTCTACATGTTGTCAATTTGTACTTCCCAAGCGCTTAGTACAGTGCTCTGCACATAGTAAGCGCTCAATAAATACGATTGATGATGAACAGAGGTGGTAGACATGTTCTCTCCCACAGTGACTTTGCAGTTCAGAGGGGGAGACGGACATTACTATAAATAAAATACAGATATGCACATAAGTGCTATGGGGCTGAGGGAGGGGTGAATAAAGGGAGTAAATAAGGGAGATGCAGAAGAGAGTGGGAGAAGAGGAAGTGAAGGCTATCTTCCAACTCTACTATACTGTCCAGGCACTTAGTACAGAGCTTGTACTACCCAGCTTGGCCTAATGGAAAGAGCATAGGCCTGGGAGTTAGAAGACCTGGGTTTAAATCCCGGCTCTGCTGCCTGTCTGCTGTGGGTCCTTGGGCGAGTCACTTAACTTCTCTGTGCCTCAGTTACCTCATCTGTAAAATGGGGATTAAGACTGTGAATCAGTCAATCAATGGCATTTATTGAGCGCTTGCTGTGTGCAGAACACTGTACTGACTGCTTGGGAGAGCACAATAGAACAATACAACAAGGTAAACACATTCTCTGCCTATAAGGAGCTTACTGTTCAATCCAAAATACTGTTGGGGGGAATGCAATGACTTTGATCCCAGGGGATGGGATCAAGGGGATCAAAGGATGGGATGGGATTTCCAGTAGGTAAAGCCTCTATAGCCTCCACGGAGTTAGTATTTAGGGATCCAGTCCAGGACTCTGTCTCTCTCCCCCTCTTTCCCTCCTCCTGTACCTTCCAATGCACTGCTGCTCCTTAGAGAATACAGTAGCTATTTCGGCAATTTTTCTATCCAAGGGGAAACTCATAAATAAATAGTACTGATTAGCACCAGAGGCTCTGAAATCGTGACCAAAGCTTCTCTAAAGAGCAGACTTTGTTCATGTCCACAGGGGACTGCGATATCCTCTGTGCTGAATCTTGAAAATATCCATAATCCCAATTGTACATCAGTAGAGTGTGTGAGAATAGAGGCGGTGATTTGGGGGTTCAAATAGCTGGGTCTTTTTATTTTTTGCTTTTTTTCTTTACAGAAGGAGCTGTGAT